>NW_008357033.1:7946700-7957769 GCF_000622305.1 Nannospalax galili | reverse complement strand
CTGCGCCCGGGGGCGGGCCGGGCCGGGGCCGGCGGGCGCGTGGAGTGAGCGGGAGCCGGGACTCGCGCCCGACCGACGGACCCCAGCAGCGACCCGGCCTTGGGCTCCGCGCAGGAAGATGCACAGAGCAGGTAGGAACCCCGCGCGCACCACGGCCGGCGGGCGCTCCGAGTCGGGTCCGGTCCTGCCGCGGGGCACTCGAGGGAGGCTCCCTCGGAAAACGAGGACGCGCCTCTAGCCCAGGCGACTTGGTCGCGCCCTCCAATCTTTCTCCTCTTTCCTCCGGATACCCCATGGATCCCCGCTTGCCCTTCGGCGGTCCTGCCTGGCCCCGACGCCACAGTCTGTTCTGGTCCTCCCGGGCCAGACACACTTGGCTCTTGCCGCAGACCCCGGGTCTCGGGATCTGCCTGCAGAAGCCACGGGAAGCCCGAGTTGTGCCCTGGGCGCACCGGATCTCAGCCCCTAAACCGGGACTCTGCTGGGGGACCCACGCCGACGGGTCCCCCTCTCCTCCATATGTGTGAATCCGACTTCACCAGGTCAGGGATTCCAGGGAACCAGAAAGTGTTCTAAGAGAAATATAGCGATTCCTCCGGAGGAGTGCCATTTAACAGATTAAGAAAGTGAGCCTCAGATGGGCGGTGCCTGGAACCGAGCTTCATCCTCCTGGGATTCCCAGCAAGCACGGGAAGCCAGAAAGTTCTCAAAGATGAGCGTCTTACCAGGGAACAATCCCAGCTAACTAGACCCACCTGCTGGGGAGCAATCCTGCCCTGCTTTCCTTTTCTGTTAGAATTTCGCAGGAGGCAACCTGGAACCCCCTCCCCACCCAACACCCTGTGCAAAGCCACACTCCCAACACATCCCCAAAGAAACAGGAAGCCACCATTTTGGCTGTCTTGAACGGTATCCTGTTCTCGTTCTCGTTCTCTCTCTCTCTCTCTCTCTCTCTCTCTCTCTCTCTCGTTGCTTTTTTTCTTTCGTTTTAAAGATTGTTTTACAGAAAACAGCCATTGTCTTGGGAGCTAGGTGTGGCAGGACATTGCACTGATTTGACAAAGGACTAGGGAGTAGGACCTGTGTCCAGGCCTTGATGTTGCTGTGTGTGGATACCTGGCAGTTAATATGGGTCACAGAATTGAGAGCCAGGAGCAGGGGACCATTTTATGGGAGTGGGTGAGCCTGGAATGGGGTCCCAAGGCCCTGTGCCTGGGGAAAGGTTGCCTTCAGCCAGTGCTGGTACAGCCTGGACAGAGTCAGGCTGGCTTTTCCTACACTTCTAAATGAAACTGCCTTGTAACAATGGGGAGGTTCAGTTGAGCTTTCCCACATTTTCCTGCAGGAGGTTTGAGCACACCCTCCCTTCTCTGAGAATCTGGGGGATAGAGAGCCCAGCAAACTTAGAGGCAGGTTTGGTCCTGGAAAGTCTTTTTGGATTCAGCTGTCCAGTAATTTGTCTCCACAGTCATGGTTCCCTATGTGCTAGCCTCCCACCAAGACCTGTGGGTACCATGCTCTCTGTATGCTGTACAGCTCCCAGACTCCCTGGGACTGAATCTCAGTGGTGCCTTATGTTTACTTATGCGACTTTGAGCAGTTTCCTTAGCAGCTGTCCCTCAGCTTATTTTTCTGAAAAATGGGGTAAAATCTTTGCAACTGAGCTCTTGTTCTTCACTAACAGGCATTTAAACTGACCAGACTAGCATCCCTCATAAGCAACCAATGAAGCTTATGTTTCCCAGAAACTTAGCAGTTCTCTCAGTATTCACAGTAGCCTGATGGGGTAGATACGGTTGCTATCCCAGTTCACAGATGGGAAAACTGAGGTGTACTGACCCATCCAGAGGCTGAGACAGGATTGAAGCATAGATTGTTGTTTCAGAGCCGGCATTTTTATCCTGGCCTAACTGGATAGGCGTAGTTGTGGTACATGGGAAATGTTTGCCAGTTGACATTTTTGGGTGTTTTGTGCCTGTTAGTTTCCTTGAACTTCTCAATAGCCCTGTGAAAAGGTGAATAGTTCTCCCTTTGTATCAAGAAGGAAGCTGTGGCTCCCAGAACCAAAGGGATGTGCCTGAGGCCAAACCGCTGTATGTGGCAGGGTTGGCACCAGACCCCAGGCCCAGCTCTCCCCATTGCATCCCTTGATACCTTCCTGGGAAGTGCCCTATCGTGGATCACTGGACAAGCTTAATAGCCGCCTAATTAGAAGCCAACAGGCCTGGCTTAGACTCTCCAGCAGGCACCTAGTAATGGATGTTAAATTAAGATGCATTGCAAGGTGAAATTGGAAGATAATTACTCTTGCAACATATGGTTATGAGTGCTCCTGGGGGATGTGGAGTGAATCGCAGGTGAAACAGACTTGGGGACTGGGGTTGGGTGTCAGGACTTTGCAAGAACAGTCCTGAGTTGAAAGAGCTGACAAGATTGGCTGGTCTAGTCCCTTCACTCTACAAGTAGGGAGACTGAGGCTCAGGAAAGGGAAAGACTTGACCAGGATGATATCCAGTTTGTGACTTAGCCAAGAAGATAGGTTAAGGCTCTTGAGCTTCCTGTCCAGGGTTCTTCCCCATGGAACCTAACTTCACCATGGCTGCAAGGGAGCAGTAAGCATGAATGTGTGAGTGACAGATATTTAATTAAAACACAGAGAGAAAATATCAACTGCGTACCAGGGAGCTGGCTGGGGATGATTTGTATCACTAGAAGCTGTTAAAATTTCTTCCTCCTGTCATCAGGGAGCCCCCACTCCCTAGTTAGCGTCTTGGCTAAAGGGGTGTTCCACATGTGCACCATCCCCAGTCATGGCAAATTACCAGGAGTTGTGGGCTTTGGTGACTTGGGGTGAGGCAGATGTCACTTCCAGGGAAAGAGAAAGCCCCCAGGCAGGCAGAGGGTGTCCCAGCCAGGTCCCCCTGAGGTCCACAGTCCAGAAGTTAAGCTTAGCCCAGAAGAACAAACCCAGCACTGATTTGCCTGTACCTCCCAGACCTCCCAGACTCTAAAGCCTAGCAGCCAGGCTGTACAGGACCCGCAAAGGGCTTTTTACTGCCACTGGGCACTATGCAAGCTGTCCCCCTTCTGCTGGCTCCTCTGTCCCCAGCCCCTTCTCCCATTGTGACCCTGGTCCCTCAGCATGCCCTCCAGTGTTGCTTGTCTTTAGACCGTAATACCTTTCCTGGAGGCAGGCACTCCATCTGTCAGGGCAATGGGCAGGAGTGAGCCAGGCTGCCCTCACACACATTCTTTTTCCATCTCCTCAGCCTCCTTTGCTGGCTAGTGCCCCCAGGGTTCCCTCCTGGGCCCTGCTTCTGCCTGCTCATGCCTGCCACCACATCTCCATCATGGCCACCTACAGCAGACCTGTCCCTAGGGCTCAGAACCCAACAGGCATCTTCGCTAGGCATGTGATAGGTAACGCACCTCGACTTCAACAAACCCAAATCCTGGGCTTCCCCCCCAGTCCCAGCCATCTTGGCTGTTGCAGGTAAACTTGACACAATTTTACCTTTCTGAGTACATAGGCTCCAAGCCTCAGCATTACCTGACAACTTTTCTTTCTTCCACATCCACGTCCACTCCATCCGTGTATCCTCTCAGCTCTACTTCACCATCAGACTCTGACTCCTTGTTGCCACAACCTGGTTCGGGCTCCATCACTCTTGCCTGGCATCTCCCAAAAGTCTCCTCACTGGTCCTTTGCCTCCTCCTCACCACTTCCACCCATTTCAGCAAGCTTAGCCAACATGTGTGGGTCCTCCTGCTAGCCCTGCTGCTCACCCTGCCCCCTACCCCTGAGGAAAAGTCCAGGTATCCTCAGGTCTCATCCCCCACCACCTACACTGTTCTCTCCCCCTCCCTCAGTCCTGGCTTCCCTCTGTCTCTTGGATACACTAATGAGTCCTGGCTTCTTCCTCCTTTTCTACATCTTCATGTCCCCTCTGTGAGCCCTGTCCAGGCCACTGTTTCAAGTTGCACAACTCACCTCTTACATAGCACACAGGACATAAATGACTAACCCTTTCTCTTCTTAATCTCCCACCAGTTCCCAATATAAGATCCTGGATTTGACAGCATGTCCAGAGAATCTACACAAAGGCCTTGTGGGCCAGGGTTTCTGTTAGCACCTGCACAATCGGTGCTCAGTTAATATTATCTTCTGGAACTGGATTAAAGAGAATCAAGCGGGAGCAAGTCAGAGCCAGCTAGTCACACTGCAGTGAGTACAGTGAGGCCCAGATCCTGCCCTCCGCGCGTTTTTCAGATGATAAGCTGTCTCTGTTTTTCTGCCTCAGTTTCCTTGCATTTTGCCCTCTCTTCACTGGTGCTGGGATTTCTGGGTCTCTACTGTGGAGGGAAGACTCCATGAGAAAAGGTGAAGACAGAGGGTCAGGAGGCTGGACCAGGAAGCAGGAAACCTAGGTTTCTCCCCAGGACTGTTCTGCGCCCCCCGGGTGACCCCATACCGGTTACCCATTCTCTGTGCACACTGTTTTCCTTGGTTGTCATGAGGGGCCAAAGCATTTTTGATGTGTCCCTTGATTACAGAGGGGATGCTCAGAGCACTGTAGACTTCAGCGCTGGATGCTGAGTGCATGTTGTTCCTTGGGCTCCTCTGCGGAAGGCATTTTCTTGCAGGATCACGCCTCAGACCCTGATTCTAACCTTTCTCAAGGAACGGGTGCCCACAGATCAATAGCTTGATTGGATGAAGGATGGTTTGGGAATGGAGACCATGCAGCCAGGGTGACAGTCATTTTTCATGGCCTGTCTGTTCCTCAGTTATGTCTCATGGTGCCTGTGTGAAATGCCACCTGTTAAGGATGAGAAATGAGAGACCCTACCCCCAAAGAATAATTCATGGCAATACCTGACACCTGATACTGTGAGCTGGCAGCTGATATCATGTAGTATACAGATAGGACTGGACTCATGCTGAGAAGATGGAATCCCCACCCAGCAGCAGCACCTGTGTGAGTAGCTCCTCTTGTGCAAATGCCTACAGGAAGCACTTCTATAATATACCCTTCCACTTTCATAGAATCCTCAGGGGAACTTCTGAGCTGTCCCCATTTTACAGATGGGGAAACTGAGGCTCAGTTCCACAGATCCTAAGCAGCCAAGCCAGATTTTGAACCCAGGTTGGCCCGTCCTGCACGCTGTCAAAGTAGCCCATGCTGGGGAACAGACATGGTCCATCAGACACTCGGGCTCAGTATAGTTGTAGAGGTCCCAAGACTCAGCCCCTTGGGAACAGGTGACATGCACAGTCCCGTTAATGTTACTGTGCCCTGAACTTGACAGAGTCCTGGCAGTTAGGGAACAGGATACTGACTTTGGCTTCCAACTCACTGGCATTGAGGTGCCCATGGGATAGTACCACTGAGCTGTCCAAACTCTGAGTTTAACTGCCACTCTCAAGTACTATACATATGGCTGATATGAACAGAGATGCTGTATTCCATTTCAAAATCTTAGAATGGAAAGAGACTATTAACCAGATCATTCACAAACTTTGTAGAACTATTATAGATGCTCCTAAATTTATAATGGAGTTATATCCCCATAAAGCCATTCTAAGTTAGAAACATCCTAAGTCAAAAGTGCATACCACACACCTACCTCTCGAACCTGCTAGCTCCATGCAGCCTACCTTAAAGCACTCTGAGGACCCTTGTCTTCCCCTATAGCTGGACCAAGTTATCCCCCACAAAACCTGCTCTATACTCATGACCTGGACATCTAATGTGGTTCATTGGCTACTGTACTAGAGGTGAAACTCAGAAGGACTGTATGATTCTTTCATGTCATCATAAAGTAAAAATTGTTACTGTGAACTCTACTGAAATGATATTTGGATTTTTATTTGTGTGTTTGTATGTATATGTATATTGTGTGCCCATCTGTGTGGCAGTCAGAAGACAACTGTGGGTATCATTCCTCAGACACTGCCTACCTTGGGTTTTTTGTTTTTGTTTTTGTTTTGAGGAAGGGCCTTTCACTGGCCTGGAGCTTGACAAGTGGGCTAAACTGGCTGGCCAGTGAGTCCTGGAGATGCACCTGTTCTCACCTCCCCAGAGCTGGGATTATAAGCTCTGACACTATACCTGGCTTTTTTACATGGGTTTTGGGAATTGATCTCAAGTTCTCATGCTTGCATAGCAAGGGATTTATCTTTATCAACAGGACTATCTCCTCAGTCTCCTATTTTTTTTTGAGGCAGGTCTCATGTGGCCTAGGCTGACCTTAAACTCTAGACCCTTCTGCCTCTGCTTCCCAAGTTCTGAGATAATAGGTATGCTCCACAGTTCCCAGCAATGTTTAGATATGAGTGAAATTTTGTTAAAGTGACTTTCACACACTTTTCTTTTTCTTTTGAGATGTTTCCCTGTGTAACCCGGGCTAGATGCTGATTTCTTGGGCTCAAGTGATCCCCTTCCCCCAGCTCCTGCTTAACTGGGGCTCTAGGGTAGACCACCCCCACACCTGGCATTTACTTTTTGTTTTTTTATTTGTTGTGTTTTGTCTTTTTGAGACAGGGTCTCCCTGTAGCCCCAGAAGGCCTGGAACTGGCTATGTAGACCAGGCTGGTGTCAATCTCACAGAGATCCGCCTGCCTCTGTCTCCTGAGTGTTGGGATTAAGACCACCATGCCTAGCCTGGCATTTACTTTTTAGTATGGCTGTGAGAGGTTTTTTTTTTAATATGTATATCTATCTATCTATCTATCTATCTATCTATCTATCATCTATCTATCTATCTATCTATCTATCTATCTATCTATCTATCTATAATGGAATACACCTGCAATCATAGCACTCAGGAGCCTGGGTCAGGAGAATTCATGAATTTGAGACAAGCCTGGGATACAAAGCAAGACTCTAAAATTCACATGAAATGACAGGTGTGGCCTTGGATTAGAGCTGCTGGTAGTAGGTGCTCCAACATGTAAGTAGGGGAAGAGAATAGTTTGCTCAGAGACCTCAGACCCTCTGCTCTGTCTTCTCCTGGGTCAGGAGCCAGGCTGGATTCTGTAGCCACTGTCACACTTGGGCCTCAGCAGGGATATACAGATTAGAAATGAGGCCTGTCCAAGTGCAGTGGGCATCCAGGCCATGCTTTGGAAGTAGGGGTATCAGGACAGAGTTGCATGTCTGAAAAGCTTGCTCTGCTGAAGTACAGAAGGGGGTTTAAGGAGCAGGTGGGGAGTCTTGGGAGCCACTCCAGCTGGCTGTTCAGGACCAACCCAGGACTTTGACCTTGGCCACTGTACCCTTGGCCTGTTCCTTGTCTAGCTTGCCCAACCCTGCAAAATGTGAGCACCTTCTCCTAGAGGCCTCCTAGCCCAAGGCAATCATGTCTGGCTAGCTCCTGTTGCATGTGTAGCCTGCACCAATCCTTTATCCACCTGTCAGCAGACCTCAGCATCCATGAGGGATATGACCTTTTGCAGCTGCCCATATTGGCACTTAGCATTTCATTTCTTCCATGACATTTGGGGGTGCTGGCTGGACACTCCTAAAGCATGCAGACTTCAGACAAGACTCTCAACAGAGCCATACATCCCCGTTGCAAACCTCTGGTGTGTCATTCTTGAAGGAATGAAACAATGGCCATTCAGTCATTGTGTCCCGAGGGGCCACAGCTCTGTCTCCCAGCTGTTATAACGCAGCAGTGGATTCCTCTCTGGAGCAGCCAAAGAGACTCTATCTGCAATGCTGAGCACTTGGGTACTGATGAATGTGAGCTCTGTGAGGACTCTGTGAGAGTGGCTGTCAAGTTCACCATTTTCTCATGGTATCATGACACAGAAAGCATTCAATAAGTAGCTTTTGGATGAATGAATCAAAAGATCTGAGCACATTGTTCAAAAGCATAAGATTTAGTTCAGCTGGATCATGTGGAGGAAGCTCAGTTCATATCATCCACAGAATGAATTCTTAGTGTAAGATCAGAGAATTTTTTTCAAGATGGGTTCTGGTATAGCTCAGGTTGGCCTTGAAGTCATTATGAAGCTATGGATGACCTTGAACTTCTGATCCTCCTGCCATCACCTAGTGCTGGGGTTAAGGTTTGCACCATCCTGCCTGGCTTAAGTGGTACTGTGAATCAAACCTAGGGCTTCCTTCATGTTAGGTAAGAACTCTACCAAGCTACATCTCCAGCCTTGTTAAGGGATTTTGAAGGTGTGGTAGAGGGGATAGAGCCAAGTCACAGGGCCCTGGGGACTCTCCTTTGTGTTCTCTTGATGAGGATATGTGAAAAGATTCTGAATAGAAAGTTATTGTTCTGTTTTCCTTTTCTCTGTTTTCATCCTTTAGACTCACCCAAACCACCAGTTGCTCCCAAGCCAAAGACTACCACCAGTCCTCTCACGCCAGTGACTGGAGCCGGGTTTCCTCCTTCACCCAGGCCAGACAGTTTCCCCAGTCCCAACTCCATGTCCAGGGGGCCAAAACCCCCCATTGCCCCTAAGCCCAGGCTGGCCAGCCCCGAGTATGGAGCTGCTGTGTGCCTGAACAAGAGCCTGAGCAGATGCAGCAACGGGAGGCTGCTCTGTGGGGACAGGGGGCTGGCTGGCCCACACCGCTCCACCCCGGAGTGCTCTGAGTCAGAGACAGATGAAGAGTACATCATGGTTCCCAGGGCTCCACAGGCAGCAGAGCTCACATCCATGGTTGGGGCCACTGGAGAAGAGGAATGTGAGGAGGAAGGCCAGGAGCATGGTCTAGAGCAGACAGGCGCTGATGGGGACCTGTCAGTCCCAGATGTTGCACCAGGCAGGGATGGTGAGGAAGACATGGACCCCTCTCTGGAAGAAGAGGAAGACTGTGGCCGTGATCTAGGGTCAGATGGGACCCCAGTGTCCCCAGCTGAAGGGGCGCCAAGTAGAGATGGTGAGGAAGGTGAAGGGGACTGTGACCAGGGCCCGGGGTCAGAGGAGCAGATGTCCACAAGTGAGGAGGAGGAAGAGCTGGTAAAAGAGCACAATGTGTACAACCTGGAGGACACGGGGCCCTGGGATGGAGAGAAGCACTTCCAGAGCGAGATCATTCTCACCCATGTATGCGCCAAGTCCCCTGAAGTTCCCTATGGGGAGCTGGAGTGCACCGAGACCCCTAGGGAGGCAGCGGAGGATGGTAGGGATGGCTGTATCAACATTGAGCCCAGGGAGCCTGATGGGGGTGTGGAGCCTGCTAGACACAACCAGGACACTGAACAGGACACGGAGGGTGCGAGTGTGGAATCCCCTGAGAATGGGGAGGTGCACCCCAATATCCAGGGACCTGAGGTGGACACTGAGAGCCCTGAGGTCTCTGAGGAGAACTGTGAAGATGTTCCTGTCAGTGAGGACCAGGCAGACCAGGAGGAACCACCCAACTGGGATGAGGACACCTACAATAGTAAAGCTGCAGCGGCCATCACAGGAGTGGAAGAAGACCCTGGCGAGGACAGGGACCCTATGCAGGAGGACCTTGCTGAGGAGAGCTGTCAGATCATTCCCTTTGAGAGTGACAGTGTGGAGGACTTCACATCTACACTCACAGAAAGTCCCTACGAGCTCCTTCCCACTGAGAGCACCTCCTTCTGCAGTGAGAACTATTCCCTTTCTGAGTCAGTCAAAGGCTCTGCATCAGGACAGGAGCCAGAAGAGGTCCCAGGCCCTGGCACTTCACTTAACCAACGTGACTTTCTGCTGGGTGGAACTGGGGAAGGCCTCCCTGTCCCTGACGTGGTGGTCATGCCAGAAGAGGAGGATGCCATGGACGACGCACTCAGAAACCCTTATGTGATGGGAGTCAGCTTGCCAAGCCGTGGAGAGGGAGTGCAGTCTGACTTCCGGACCACGCCAGGCACTCTGAGTAGGTACAACACAAGGGAAGAAGAGGACTCTGAGGCTGAGGGTGGCCTGGTGTCCGTGGACAAGAAAAATATTGCCACGAGGGCCCGGCCACACTCTGGGAAGGTGGCTGGCTATGTCCCAGAAACCGTTCCTGAAGAAACAGGACCAGAAGCTGTTTCATCAGCCATGGGCATGAGAGGTGCCACTGAGGAGGTGAGAAAGCTGGGCGTGTCACTGGAGGGGAAGCCCCCTGAAACCAGCCGGGCCTTGCCAGCCAAGCCCAGAGCATTCACCCTGTACCCAAGGTCCTTCTCTGTGGAAGGCCGGGAAAGTCCCCTGTCCATGTTCCGGCAGCCAGATGGGGGCGGGCTGGACAGCCACCTTGTGAGAAGGAAAGAGGACAACCTGTCTCTGCCGGGCACCATCGGCTCTTCTGGCAGCTTCTCACAGCGCAACCACCTGCCGTCCAGCGGCACCTCCACACCATCCTCCATGGTGGACATCCCACCACCTTTCGACCTGGCCTGCATCACAAAGAAACCCATCACCAAGAGCTCACCCTCGCTCCTGACAGACAGCGACACCCTGGACAAGGCCTCCAAGAAGAAGAAGTCCTCCTTTAAGCGCTTCCTGGAGTTGACATTCAGGAAGAAGACTGAGAACAAGACGCACACTGACGTGAACCTGTCATCCTCCAGGTCCTCTTCTGAATCCAGTTACCACGGGCCTGCCAGGGTCCTGGAACTGGACCGCAGGAGCCTTAGCAACTCACCCCAGCTCAAGTGTCGCACCGGGAAGCTTCGGGCCTCGGACTCCCCAGCCTCCCTCATCTTCTACAGGGACAGCAAGAGGAAAGGTGTCCCCTTCAGCAGGACTGTGTCCAGGGTAGAGTCCTTCGAAGACCGCTCCCGCCCGCCCTTTCTGCCCTTGCCGCTCACTAAGCCACGGTCCATCTCATTCCCCAACGCTGACACTTCAGACTATGAGAACATTCCAGCCATGAACTCAGATTATGAGAACATCCAGATCCCACCACGGAGACCTGCACGAACCGGCACCTTCACAAAGCTGTTCGAAGAACAGAGCAGAGCCCTGTCCACGGCAAATGAAAATGATGGCTATGTGGACATGAGCAGCTTCAACGCCTTCGAGAGCAAGCAGCAGAGTGCAGAGCAGGAGGCAGAGAGGTATGTGGCAGTCCCTTCTCAGGGGCGCGGGG
>NW_008357033.1:7850473-7946631 GCF_000622305.1 Nannospalax galili | reverse complement strand
GGGGGGGGGGGGGGGGGGGAGTCTAGCGTCTGAGGCAACTGAGGCACAGGGGATAGAATGTGCTTGCTTTTTAGGCTCAGACTCTGTTTTTTTCTAGCTGTGTGACTTGGAGTGAGTGGTTCTACCTCTCTGAACCTCAGTTACTTTACATGAGAAGTGGGGTGCATGTGCCTCAGGACAGAATGTCTGCAATCAGAGTAGATTTTCTGTGAAACTGTGATATACAATGCTGACTATTGGGGGACGGTTCTCGTGTCTTAGGGCAATGGTTTTGCTACCCCTCTCTGGGAAAACAACCAAGAGAGAAGGTTCTGGAATCTTGCCAAACTATCTTTCACCATCAGGAAAATACCCTAAATGGAGATTGATACCTCTTTATTGTGTAAATATACATTACATTCATTGGGGAACTGGAAAAGACAATTTATTTGAATTGTTTAAAGAGCTCACAATGCCTTGAGCGAAATTTCTGAATGGAAGTCTTTTAAGAGGTACATCTAAGCCAGTTTTTTTTTTTTTTAAAAAAAAAACATCACTTTGAAAGTGGGAGTAGAACATTCCAGTTACTGAACAATAGTGGGGTTATCTGACTCCCACCCCCAACCTCCTGCTGAAAGCCCCTCTTAGAATCCCAGGCAGTGCTTGCTGGGTCTGGCTGCTCCTTTTGTACCCTGGGTGCAGCCTAGACATGACATACTTCACCTTAACCACTTGCATCACTCTAGGGACCCTAAACAGAGTAGAGTCAACAACAGTGCACCATGGTTACAGTTTGATAAAGGGGCCTTGGGCTTCCTTCTCCTTCTGTATGGGACTTAAACCATGCCTGTTGATTGCTGTCAGGAATGCCCCTGGAGCCTCAGGGGCAATTAGACAGAGACTCATGGCTTCTCCTGACCTTCTAGGATGGAGAGGTTTGTTTTCCAGAGCAGAAGTAGACTCTAGCACTGGTGAGGCTGAGTTTAATGTGGAGAGTTATGGAGAATGGGAGGAGCAGAGACACTGAACAGGTTCATTTCATTAGTAATTATCACACTGCAAGGACACCTAGTCCTGCCCTGTGCCTCTTGACCTTGGTGAAACCAAGACCAAGTTTGAAACAAAATCTCCAGGCTGGGCAACCTTGGAGGGCAAGTGGCTAAACTGCCTGCTCTAACTAGTTATCACCCAACCACAGGAAGCTCACCACTTCCCTGATCCCTCATGCATGCAGTGCTGGGATCTCTGAGTATTAAGGAAGAGCTGCCCCACCCCCTTTTACATCCCTCCCCTGCTCACAGTGCCTCCTCCCTCATGGGAGGTGAGAGGGCTGGTCCAGTCTTTGGAGTAACAGCTTTTCAAAGATCAAAATCTGCTTCTGTGGAATCATGATTTTATTGCTGAAGGGAACGTCAGACATTATTGACTGTTGTTATAGAAAACTGAGGGTCAGAGAGGGAAATGGACTTGCCTAAGGTCTCACGAGTTGTGGGATAGAGGGGTTCATGTTAGGACTTGAACTTCTTGACTCTTGATTTAAGAATTTTCCTTAAATTATGCTAAGAGGCACCAGGTTGGGCTGTACAGGCTGCACACTGTACAATCCCACGGGTAGCTTCCTCCCCCCTTAGTGAGTGTATATGGTACCCCTTGGGGTTATGAAGTACGCAGGCCCATGGTCATATACAAAGACCGTCACCTAGTTCTGTACTCTTCCCTCCCCAAATGTAGGAGGAAGGTACATTCATTCAAACTAGCACAACAGGGAATAAAATATCCAAGACAATGCTAACAGTCCTGCACCTTGACTGTGTACTGTATACCAGGTGCTGTGCTGGGTGCTTTGCTTGTTAGTTACAGCTGAGGCTGCAGCCAGGGCCTGGACAGAGTGTCCCAAACCACCAGACTGAGCTGCAGAAGTACTCACTCCAGCCCCTGATGCTGTCCCACACGGGACTTGGCTTGGCAACTCTCCTGAATGGTGGACGCCAGTCAAAGAATGAATTTTTCTTCAACTTCCTGTATGGGACAGATGCAAACCGCTGCTCCCAGCACCTCAGGCCAGGGCAGGGCAATGGGCCATTGGATGGCTGTGAGGCTTTACCTGAATGGGCCCTTTGAGTGCATAGAAGGGGTGCAGGTGCTTCTGATTGCAGAGGCTCTTCCTTCCTGCACCTCCTCCTGCCCCCACCTTCTTTAGAGTGAGGATCTGAAGCCAAAATCAATGTCAACATCTGGGAAAGAGGCAGGACAGAGCATCTGGGGGCCTGGATCCTACCCAAGGCCCCAGAATGAGCTGTGGGCCTAAGAAAAGGCCAGCCCCAGTTTGAAGATACTGGTTAAACTAAGATACAAAGAAAATTAAGTTGGGAACAGCCTGGCTTGGGGTGATTACATGCTGGGCTGTGAGCCCCAAGCCTGGTTTCTGAATCAGGGAGGCTCATCCTGGCCACTTACTCTGCTTACCATAGTCAGAGGACATAGGAGGGTCCTGAGAGGTGGGTCACTTAGGACCAAGGCTGCTTTCCTCTGAAAGTATGTTCCTCCAAGATTAGGAACTGATTGCAGAATTCAGACCCAAAACTGGCTGAGCACAACCCCGCAGGTGACGAAGTATCCTGTCTGTAGTTGGTTCCAGGGCTTATAAGCACAGAAGCAGCATTAGGACAGGGACAGTGATACAAACCCTCCTTCATGAGGTGTAGGTGCTAGCTTGCATCTGCATTTCCCCTGTGGTAGACAAAAGGAGAGAGATTCTGCCATTTTCTCATTTAAAATGTGTCCCAAACATACTTTATCCTAAACAGATCCTTATGCTAACAAGCAAGCATCAGAGGGTGGTCCAGTACCCTCTTTCCAAGTAGGATCCTATGTGGCCTCCACCGGTCAAGATTCTCAGCTGGGGACTTGGTCTGTCTTTACCACAGGACCCACTCTATGGCTCACATACTTGGTGCTCATTTGTGTTTCACTGGTGATGTGGTACTTTGAGTCTTTCAGAGAAACAGCTATCTAAGTGTAGAGTTTAAGCATCCCTGTGTCAAGTGCTTCACACACCAACTAAAGGCCATTCTGACCAAGCATGAGAGGCACAGTACCTTGTCCTAAATAATCTGATTTCAGTTCCTACCAGGTCGTTTTGCTTCTTGTGTGATGAATCAACTTCCTTCACCCTTGTGCCACTTTTTCCCAGTGTTCATTAGAAAAATATTCAACTCACGAATTTGACAGTGACTATTCTGGTACCCATTCCCTAGTTCCTGCTACTCCCTCACTGCGATGCTGGCTGTCCTTGACCATCTGTTCATGCACTGTTGAGGGCACTTTGACCTGATCACTCAGGCATCTGAGAGCTAAGGCTAAGTGTATACACTTCACAGCCAAGCTGCCAGGTTTAGCAGTTTTGCTGAGTGTCTGTAAAGAAACAACTACACCTGCCTCATAATGTTGAGTCTGTACCTGGGCATGGTAAAGTGGTTAACAAGTATCTGCCATTACTCAGTGATGTGAGGTCAACTCTTATACATGCAAGATTTGAACTTGATTCCAGAGATGCGGCATCTTGCAGGGAGTAACTAGGTCCGTCACATAGGGGTGGGGGTGGGGTTGAGAGTGGGAGGGTGAGGGGGTGGGGGCTCCCTTGCTCTCACACAGACATTGCTCTTCTGCACTTCTGTTTTATGCTCAGGGCCTCATCAGAAGGTCTTAGATTCAAGAACTTTGCTCTGACACCCTGGGGACGGCCCAGGACTGTAGGCAACAGGCTGGTGATACTAATCTGGAGTCCCACACAGCTCTGCTTCTGACACCAAGGCTAAGACCAGGGGTCATGATTCTGTACTACACTCAGACCAGTGCCCGTCACCACAGCTATGGCCACAGCTGGGCTGTGTCTTACACCATGTAGCTAGACAGAAATTTCCATTCTCAGCTTTCTAAGAAAACTGAGGCCTACTGGAATAACACTGAGTATCCTCTGTCCCACAGCAAGTAAGTGGCCAAACCAGGATTGAAACTCAGGTCTGCCCGACTCTTCATCCTGGACTGTTTCCATTACCACTTGTTTTCTGTAGTGAAAGTGCCACACACTGGTATTGCCCCACCCCCAATGCTAGCTGTGCTTGGTGGTCTGGAGGGTTCCAGGGAAGGGGAGCATGTTTTCCTGTCTGATGGCCTGAGGGCTTTTAGCTCCACCAGCAACTCATCCATAGACAACACTGAGGTTGTGCTCAGTTGTCCTTCCTTGCTCCTTGGCCCCTGGTGACCACCTGTACTCGAGGGACAATCAGGAGCTCAGAGTTTGGGGCCTGCCGTCTGCAGAGGATCATTCTGCTCATTAGGGGAGTTTCAGATGACACCACCCATGAGCAGAGCTTGTGTGCTTGTGCCTGTAGAGAGAGCCATGGGAGTTCTGAGGGGCAAGTCTCCATGCGCCCCTACCTCCCTGTGTAGCAGTGAGCTCCATTCATGCTCCAGTACACAGCAGGACCTCATTGTGCCCAATATGGCCAAGGAGGCTTGGAATAGACAGAGAGAGGGACTGACTGGGTTAACTGATGTTGCCCACATGGGAAGTGAGGGGTTCTGTGCAAAGCTTCCTGCTGAGTGCTATGCAGGAAGAGAGGGGTGACCAGGGGCTTCTGTGTTCTTATAGACTGGACTGGGAAAATGACTTGGACCTAAGTCACTGCAGGGGGACATAAAATATGTGCATAGCCCAAGGTGCAGGATGGGAAGCCTTCATGGAAAAGAGGGAACTTGAAGGAACAGAGCAGGAACAGTGGCATTTCCACATATGGAGAGCGGAGACAGATGTGAGAATGTGCAAGAAATGCCCAACGCCAGTGAAAACAACCTGATTTCTGCTCAGAAGCAACCTCAGGGTCTCTGTCTGGAAAACAGCCAACTCAGATGTAGAGATGGCAAATACACAAAGGAGGTTGGTTGTAGGGCTTAAGAGCCAAACTCAGACACAGTCTCTTAATGTCCAGTTCCTGTAGGATACTGCACGGGCTCAGTAGGGTCACTCTGCTATGAACATGGGCTAAACGTGCCTCTCTTCAGCTCTGTTCAGGTTGTAGTGTAAGAGCCTGTGATCTAGCTGGCAGAGGGGCACACAGAGCTAGGGGAATCCAGGAGAAATCTTACCTCACAGTGTGTCAGGTCCTAGAGGAGCAGCCTGTACCTGGGGAGCCATCAGGTGGCTCTTAGTGTAGGAGCAGGATAGTGATGGAGTCAGGCGGTCCAGGGGTAAGCAGGGCCTGGGGTGGGGGGTCTGGTACATGGCTCTAAAGGTAGGCTGGCAAATGGGTGGGTCATCTGAGGTTACCTCATGTACAGGTTCAATGACAGTGGGTACCACTGGGCACAGGAAGGTTTTGGTGGGGCTCGTGCATGGCATCAGCACTTTGCTAGCAGGTGGAGCCTAGAGGAAAGAGAGAACAGGGAGGTTAATTCAGGAGCTGTTGTGACCTGGCTTCCCTTCACAAGATGACAGAGACCAAGCTCGCCAGTGTGTAGGAAGGGGAGGAGTAGGATTCTGTCTTTGGGATGTACACAACCCCCTCATACTCCAGGATCAATCAACTCCAGCACCCTGCAGCTCTTTCCAGCATTCTTCTTTCAGATCTCTTACATATCTTTGACAATCTGTCGGGTCCTGGATAAATGAGGCTTGAGTTGGTTTCCAATAAAAGACTCGGCAAGGAATCATAAGAGCTCAAGTATTTAACATGAAAGTTAAAGGGTATGGGGAGGTGAGCCCACATACAGGCAGACCAAGGACAGCACCTGAACTCTGAAGTCCAGCACAGAATCCAGCAAGGCCCCTCCATGCCCCACCTAGCCACCATGCACCCCAGTGTCCTTGCACCACAGTAAAGATAGTATTTTACATGAAGCTGGATTTTATCTCTCACTTCTACAGTCAGGGCTCCAGCCAACCCCAGCGGTCCATATCCTCGTAAACAAAGGTAACTTGTAGCCTGAGCAAACGTGGGTGGGAGTGGCGGCCTGGCCTCCCACTGATGGGCACATGGCTCAGAAAGCCTTACGGCCTTGACTTCTCTCTGCGTGGTCTATGTCCGTATCCTCAGGTCTTCGCAGAGCCAGCAGCCACCACACTGTCATTATGCTTTTGACAAACAAACTCATGTGGAGCTTTCATTAAGTCCCATTGAAGGGACCTGGAACTGCCATAAAGATCGTTAGGAACTCGAGACCATCACGTGCAAGCTCACGGCCGTGCTGCTTGTTGAAATTGACTGATGAGAATATTCAGTTTTTAATTTTCTGACTTAAAATAAGACCATCTGCAGCTGTTTCTTTTCGCAATAATTTTTAATTAAATGCAATAAAATTTACAGGGAACGACCCTAATAAGAAAATCATGTCAGGAACGTGCTTATTGTAACACCAGTAGGCAATATTAAGGACCCCCCCACACTCTATTTTTTTTTTTTTACTATAATGTAGCTGAAACCCTGATTGTTAATCATGACATGATTTTCTCTCCATAAAGTCAGGGCTTCCCCCTGTGAGAAGAGCAAGACTTATTTTGGCTAATAGCAGACAGCCTCATGATCGAGTCCTGTGATAGTCAGCACAGGTCACCATGACCAGCTGAGCCCCAGAGGAGAAGGGCTTTGTTCCAGCCTGCATCTGCATGGCCCTTATTTGTCACCAACTGCTTGTCAGGCTGAGCCTGTCACACACCAGATCCATCTACAGAGAAAAGTCAGCACTGGCTCATGTGGTCATTCAGTGAACACTGGTCATGTGCCTACCAGGTGTTGCCATTGTCTTAGCTATGAGGCAGTAGTGGGGAGACCAAACAGGGTCCTTACATGGCAGAGCTGCTGCTGTCCCCAGGAGAGGCAGGCCAGAAACATGTATGCCAATGGTCAGCAAGACCATCATAGCTTGGGAAAAAGAAGAGCAAGGAGTAGTGTGCTGGGTAGAGACTGGCTGCCAGAAGGGAAGGCTGGATGATGGTCAGCTGCCCTCAGGGGAGGCGAGTCCTAGGTGGAGAGAACAGCATGGATAAAGACCTTTGGTCCTGAGGCTGGGGAGGCCAGGAGGCCAGTGGGACTAGAGTGTGGCTGGGGCAAGCAGGGGCCCTGGGTCCTACCTTGGTGTGATGCCTCTGCAGGGGTGTGAGGATCTGTTGTCATTTGGATCTAAAGTGACTCCCAAAGACCCATGCATTCAAGTCTTGGTCCCCAGCTTGGTGCTATTGGGAAGGAGATGATGGGATCTCGATTCATTCTCTCTCTTCTCTCTCTCTCTCTCTCTCTCTCTCTCTCTTTCTCTCTCTCTCTCCCTCTCCCCTCCCACCGTGTGTGTGTGTGTGTGTGTGTGTGTGTGTGTGTGTGTGTATGACGGTGTTTGTGTGTGCCCATGCATGTGAATTTGGGAACACTAGTGCCACAGCATGACTATGGCGGTCAGAGGACAACCTTGAGTGTCAGTCCTCACTTTCTACCTTGTTTGAGACAGGTTGTCTCATCGTTCAGTGCTTCAGGCTACCTGGTCTGTGAACTTCTAGGGATTCTCCTGTCTCTGCCTCCCATCTTCCCATAGGAGTGATGGAATTTTAGATGTTCCTGCTACTGTTCCTGCATGTACATAACTTTTGGGGATCCAAACTTAGCTGTCAGGCTTGCATGGCAAGCACTTTACCCACTGAGCCATCTCCACAACTCCACTGGTGGGATCTTTAAGAGGTGGGTCCAGTGGGAGATCTTCCAGTCATTGGGAATATATATACAGGCCTTCCTTTTCCTCCTGTTTTGCTCCCTGGCCATGAGATGAACAGCTGTGCTCCACCGTGCACAGGCCTGTGACATCCTGCCTTACCACAGCCCAAACTCAAGGGTGCTAACCAAGCATGGGCTAGACTTTCCACAGCTGAGCCAGAGTAACCTTCTGTCTTTATAAGTGGATGGTCTCCAGTATTTGTTACAGTAACAGAAAGCTGGATCACAGGATCCAAGGCTGTCCCCATCATCCAGATTCTCAGGACTATTTCACTGGGGATGTTTGTTTAGGTCCACTGGCAAATAAGTTGAAGCTACAGCAGTGTCCGCAAAGAGTCTGTAACTTCAGCTGTGTAAAGCAGTTTGGACTGAGGTCTCAGAGCTGCCTTTGGCTGGGCCATTTGGGTCAGGTGTCTCAGTTCTCCCTTGCCTGCTTTTGGGTGGGTGATTCCGAGTTGCTCTGTGCTCTTTACAGAAGATAGTGTTGGTCCAGCCATACCAGAAGGAGGGTAGGAGGTGACAACCAAGAAGAGTCTGGAAAAGGAGCGTGCTGAGTTTGGACTTATACTTTCTGTAGGAATCAATTTGCTCTGAGTAGTAGGGGCTATGGAAGGTTTTAGAGCAAGGAAAGACCAGCATCAGCTATACGTCAGCAGAGTCCTTGTTAGCTGTGTCAGGTGGGATGGCAAAAAAAGCCATCTCAGAGAAGTGTTCACATGACAAGGGGCTGTATCAGCCCATGTGGTGTGGCAGCCATGGCTCCAGAGTGACTTAGAGCAAAGTAAGCCAGAGTTCTGGGGAGCCTGAACTTCTCAGTATAGGGGGATATGGGGTGGGTGATGGGGTTTGATTGGCACCAGTGACTCAAACGAGGGCGGACAGCATGGCAGGCGGGACAGAATGAGCACACATCAGCTCTTTCCCCATCTTTCTTGGGACCAAAGCCTCAGTGACCCCATCTATGCTAGTGGGTACAGTGGTCTCTTCATCTCTGGGCTGTCGAAGGCAACACCTGGCATCCTAGTTTGCTCCTCTGTTGCTGTGATAAACACTATGACCAAAAACAACTAGAGGAACAAGTTGTTTTACAGATTACAGTCCATCATGGAGGGAAGCCAAGGCAGGAACTCACGATAGGACCTTGAAGCAGAAACTATGGAGGAACCCTGCTTCCTGGCTTGCTCCTCTTGGCTTGCTCAGCTGCCTTTCTTAAACAACTCGGGCCCACCTGCCTAGGAATGGCAATGCCCACAATGGGCTAGGCCCTCCTCCATCAATTAGCAATCAAGGAAATGCCCCACAGACATGTCCACAGGTCAATCTAATGGAGGAAATTCCCCAGTTGGGATTCCGTCTTGCCAGGCATGTATGGGTTTGTGTCAAGTTGACAAAAGCTGACCATGATACATGTCAAGGGCTTCCTAAGGCTTCCATCAGCTGCTCTGCCAGCCTGTGATTCACTACAGGTGTGCTAGGGAGTAGACATGCTGTGCAGGGGGCATTATAGAGCTGTCGCTGCACCTTGGCACTCTAGATGATTCTGTGTTAACTGAGCAAGTTTTGGACACCCTGAGGCGCAGATGGTTTTGAATCTGTATCAACAGATAAGAAAGCAAGGCACCAAGAGGTTGAGTAAAGCAACTGAAGTCACTTGGCTCATCAGCAGGACCAGAATGCCCCCCATGACTTCCCATACCTACTCATAGTTACATCACAAGGATCTGTCTCACTCCACACGCATCACCTCGCTTAACTTGCCGAATGTCCTTTTGGGGGTGGCTCTCCAGTTCCGCTTCCGTAGTAGAAGAGGAAACAGGCTCTGAGAAGTGACAGGATTTGTAAGGCAGTAAGCTTTAGACCAAAGGGAAGTATCCTTCGGTCTGAGTGTTCCCTCCTGCTCCACTCCCTTTGCAAACTTGCCAGCCGGAATCCACCTCCACCCCCACAAGTGAAGGTGATGATACTCTATGGTGGGGCATGAATCTTCAGAATGTTATCATTGTTTGCTTAGACCCACGTGGCATAGGATGATGTAAAACCCAAAGCTTATGCTGTAGCTCAGTGAGTAAGCACTTGCCTAGCATGTACAAGGCCTGGATTCAAGTCCCAGCATCATCCCCCCCACACACACACCAAAAAACCCCAAATACAGAGACAGGGACAAAGGTACAAGCTGCTGCTTCCTCAGAGTGCCTGACCACACTTGGGAAAGGCCTTACCTCCAGGGCGGATAACCCAGTGTTTGTGCATGGGAAATGAATGTGGCAGGACCCGTGACTTTTAAGGGATACAAACAGCCCCAAGCCTGAGTCCCTGGTCAGGGAGCCCCAACTGCTGCAGAAAATGACAGGGATCCCTGGCTTCAGAGGTGAAACCTGGGCCCCTTGCTCTTTTCTTGTGAGCGCCTGGGCTGAGATTGTTTTCTGTGATGATGTGGCTGGTCTCTATGTAAACAGACTCACTCTCCACAGACACGAGGTTGATCCAAAGCCCTGGATAGAGCCCAGGGGGGTTTCTCCAGGTCAAGGCGTGACCCAAGAACTTGAAATTTCAGACTTGTTTGCATGATTTCAATTAAGAGAACAGTACTAAAAAAAAATCTGGGGCTAGAGAGATGACTCAGTGGTTAAGAGCACTGGCTGCTCTTACAGAGGACCCAGGTTCAAATTCCAGCACCATATGGTAGCTAACATCTGTTCATAACTCCAGTTCCAGGGGATCCAATTCCCTCTTCTGTCCTTTGTGGGCTCTGCACCACATGGGTGCACTTACATACATGCAATCCTAACATTTATATACAAAAAGTAAAAATAAAGAAATTTTTAAAAAACTTAAAAAGAATCTGCCTTACAGAGAGAGTCTGCATAGGGACCTTAGTTCTGATGCTCCCTGTTAGAGATTTTCTTTCTTGGAGAGACGTGTACAGCAGGGCTGTCCTGGGAGGTGGTGAGCTCTCATCAGACAGGAGTGAAGCACAAAGGAAGGGATGGGGAATCTGCTATAAGGCTGCATGTCTTGCACAGGCCGGGAAGTAGGAATGTTCACTGGGCACTGGCTGGGCAGATAGTGTGGAGGAGGCAGTACCTATTCTGAATCTGCCTCTGCAGCCCAGAAGAGACCCAAGGAGGCCACAGGAGGACTAGACTCATGACAGTGCCTCACAGTCTTCATACATGATACACTTCAATGAAATGCCAGGACACTTTCATGCTGGGAAGCAGAGGACAGATGGATGATGGGAGCCCCAGGTAGTGCCCCCCACCACCACAAAGCACACACCTCCTTCTGGAGTTGGGCCACAGACTGCGGTGGTGGGGAGGGGTTGATTCCATAGTTATCTGTGTTCCAGCTCCTTTTCCAAATGGAGTATATTTGGAACATTTCTCCAGCAGGAGGCCAGGGCTTGTTACTGCAGTTCATCTTCATAAGTTCAGCTTCCCTCCCTCCCTCCCTCCCTCCCTCAGGGTTGAACACAGGGTCTCACACATACTAAGCAAGTGTTGCACTGCTGAGCTACATCTTCAGCCCACTCTTTATGATTTTTTCTTTTATTATTTGTGTGTGTGTGTGTGTGTGTACTCATAGGTCAGAGGACAATTTTTGGGAGTCAGTTCTCTTACCACTGTGGGTTCTACAGATTGAACTCAGGTCATCAGACTTACACAGCAATCATTTTTACCTGCTGAACTCTCTTGCCAGCCTTTTATAGTTTTCAAGACAAGGTCTCACTAAGTTGTGAACGCTGGCCTTGGACTCACTCTGTGGCCCAGGCAGGCCTTAAACCATCAATTCTCCTACATCAGCCTTCTAGTAACTAAGATTACAGGCCTACACCACCAGGCCCAACTACTTCAGTTTTTTTGGGTTTTTTTGTTTGTTTGTTTGTTTGGTTGGTCTTTTTGAGACAGGGTCTCCCTGTAGCCCCAGCTGTCCTGGAACTTACTATGTAGACCAGGCTGGCCTTGAACTCACAGAGATCCGCCTGCCTTTGCCTCCCAAGTGCTGGGATTAAAGGTGTGCACCACCATGCCCAGCAAGAAATTTTTTTTTTATAGAGACAGGGAGATCTCGGTGAGATCGAGGCCAGCCTGGTCTACATAGTGAGTTCCAGGCCAGCTAGGGCTGCAGGGAGACCCTGTCTCAAAAAGACCAAAAAAAATTATTTTTATTTTATGTGTATGAGTGTTTTTCCTGCATGTATGTTAGTGCACCTGTGTTGTGCAGTGCCTGTGGAGGTCAGAAGAGGGCATCAGGTCCCTTGGAACTGGAGTTACCAGTTGTTAGCTGCTAGGTGGGTGCTGGGAACTAAACCCTGGTCCTCTGCAAGAGCAGCTAGTGCTCTTAACTGCTGAGCCATCTCTCTAGTCCTTGATTGTTTTTGTTTTTAAAGCAATTACTAGAACGTCAACAAGGTTGCCATGCTGAGTAGAAAAGAGTGTGGGTGGCATCACTGCTGTGGCCACTGATCAAGACTATGATCAGGTGAGCTCATCATTGTGGGGGGTCAAGCATGCATACCCTAGGGCCCTTCAGCAGCTGAATTCAATCCCTCCTTGGGTCAGTTAATCTCTCCATGCCTCTGTCTCTACGTATTAGAAATAGGAAGCACACGCTATCTCAGGAGTCATGTGAAGACTGAACATTTTGCCAGGGATTTCGAGCATGCAGGACCTCTGTCAGTGTGCTTGCTCTGTTAGTGCTATCTCAGTGTTTGGACATGACACCCTTAACAGGCGGTGAATTCCTGCCCCAAGCAGTGCACTTGGAAAACCCCATCTCAGTTCAGAAGAGCCTGGTAGTCCCCCTTTAATAAGAGCTACAAGCTGAGTGTGTATATCTGTGTCATCGCCAGCAATAATTCAAACAGCAGGGCAGCAGAGACAGTCCCTGCCTTGTTCTGTTGGGGAGAAGTCATAGGTGTGGCAGGCTAAGACACTTAAGGGGAAAATCCTGAGTGTCAGTGCCCAGAGTATAACCTTCCCTTACCACCCCTTGCAAGGATGAAAATGAGGGCCTGTGAGATGGCTCAGTGGAAAAGACGCTTGCCGTCAAGCCTGATGACTGAGATTGATCCCCAGAACACACATGGTGGAAGGAGAGAACTCCCAGAAGTTGTCTTCTGACCTCCACACATGTGCTGTGGCACACGCCCCTCTCCATAATAAATAAGTAAACTTATTTACAGGAAAAGCTGTGTCATCCACCACTGTCTTATATATCCACCACTGTCTTATATATCTCATGTCACTGAGCCTCCTGATGGCCTTACAATCCCAGGGTTATCAGCCCATTTTGCAGGTGGAAAAAGCGAGACTGAGATACCCTGTGGCAGAGGAGGCAGATGGGCAGTCTGAACACCCAGAGCACCAAGCCATCTTCCCTCCTGACCTTGGGTGGCCTGAGAAACCCTTCCTATGGGGACAAGCAGAGAGTTCCCTATCATTGTTCCAAAAGCTGTTCTAGAAAATTCAGATCATTTAGGAAGTCACAACCTTAATGAAGCAGCCACAATGTCTTTGTGCACTGTACTTTACAGTTTACAAAGCATCTCCATACTATTCACTGGGCTAATTGTCACAGTTACCTGCTCTTTGGAGTAGGCAGGATTCCAGTTAGAGGCCAGCAGGGAAAGGCAGAAGGATTGGGGCCAGGCATTTGTTTGCTTGCTGTGCAGGGCCTCAGGCAAGCTGGGATCCTGGAGTGCCTCAGTTTCCTCACTAGGACATGGGGGTGATGGAAACAACCGGTCTCTATGGAAAAGTAGGGTGCATGCCACGGGCTCAAGGCAGGGCCTGGCATGTGTTGGGCTCTCAGCAAACATAACTGCTGTTGTGCTTATGAAGAGGGACCTGAAGAGAGAAGGGCCATCCAAGACGCCACTGGAGACAGCCAGGGAAGGAGCAGGCACATGGCAGGAAAGACCAGAGGCCCCCAGAGTATGGGGGAGGGTGACACAGCTGGCAGGTGGCAGTGTTGGACTGAGCTTGGGGCTGCAAAGCTGCTGTGCCATGGGTCCTGAGGCAGGGAGCTGGGTGAGAACAGCCATGGCTCTGACTTGCAGTGGGACATGGCAGTCCTTGGCCACACCTGGAGCTGTTCTGAGTGCTTCTGGAAGAAAAATAGGGTGATGTCATGTTGCAAGGGTGTCTTGGCCATGTCTTCCCTGGGAAGCCCCTCAATGATGCTCCATGTGATTTCCAAGGACGTCTCTTGTCCTAACTCAAGCTTCCTTGCTGGCTGGAGGCCAAAAGTTGAGGCCAGTTCAGAGCTGCAGAGTGAGTCAGTAGCTTTGTGGGATCAAAAGTTCAGGCAGCTGCTCATTAGGATGGCGAGCCTAGCTTGTGCCCCCCCATATCTACTAGCCCCAGCCTTTATTAAAGGATGTGATGAGACCACAGAGCCCTGACTTCAACCCCAAGGAGAGCCACTCATGGGACCTGTCTACATCCTCACACACAGGAGACTGAGGACCAGAGACAGGGAGAGAGCTGGACTGATCTGTGAATGCAAAGGGAGGCTGTGCAGGGCAGCCAGGGGGATAGTATAGGAAGCCTTGCATCCGAACAGGAGCCTCAGTCACTGCATTGACCTCAGCAGGCAACATCCCCCTCCCGCAGCAGTCAGTCCTTTCCTCTCCACACCAACACCCACCTGTCTGTTCATGGAGCTTCCTCCCTCTCTATCACCCACAGCTCTTTCCCATTCACAGCATGCTATGAGGAGGACTTGGGACTCAGATGATGTTCAATAAAAGATGTTCTGATCCACTGATGTCTTCTGGAGGTTGTGGGCCCCATGTCATCTCAGAGGGACACACCCTACACCTGTCAGACTTTCACCCCAAAGCCCCCTGCCCATCCCCATTGGTGTGCCAGGAGATGTGAGGTCAATGTTGGCTCCTGTGGTGGGTTGACAGCTGAAAGACAGGACAGTCACGAACCCCTGAAGGCAGTTATCCACCTGAAATCAGCCATGATGTGCACCCCAAGAAGTGTGGGGAGTCTAAAGGCTGCTTTCCGGGCCCTCTCAGTGTGGCCATAGGAGACTTTTGTGAGACTTCCAGGGGCCTGGTGCTGAAGCAGGATGAGGTGGTAACTTGGCAGAGGGGCTGGCAGAGGTAAAAGGGGCAGAAGAGCATCCAGGCTGGTGAGCAGCCTGTGAACCAAGACCCCAGAAGCAGAGTGCATATGAGGAAACTGAGGCATCTGGCTTGCTGAACCCCTGGGTGTTGAGAACAGAGGCTGGGATTGCACCTCATCTATCTGATGCCAGGTTGGTGCTTTTTGCTTCAGGCTTTGCCCTGCAGAGGCAGGCTGCCCAGTTGCTGAGGGAAGGGATTTCATGCCTTCAGCTGAAGCAGGTCTGACCTATGCTTCTCTGTGCCCACACCCTCACCATCCTCCCTTCTCATTGGCTCTGCATCCCAACCCCAACTAGCCATTATCACCCATGGGATCCAGGACTCCATTTCTTCCTACCACACAGACACAGGGGCCAGGCCACCAAATCCCTGGGCTTCCTGGGAATCTGACTGTAGAGAATATTTAGCAGGAAAGGAACGTAAAAATCCATTTCAGGATCACTCCCCAGGTACCAGCTACATGCCAGCCCTGTGGATAGGATACTAGAATCCTGGCTGTGGCTGCCACTTTGAGAAGAGGCAGAGCCACCAAGAGCCAGTGAGATACCCCTGTGAGGGTGTGACTGGGAATCAACACTGAGGCAACACAGGAGCAGCCAGGAGCTCAGGAAAGCACACAGGCTTCTTACTGCCATTTGAACAACTCTCAGGGGACCTGAGAATCTACAAGGTGGTAGAGGGTAAGGAGGGCATCGTACACTCAAGGACCAGCAGCATGACAAGGACCTCAGAGACCAATGACAGAGGCAGAATGCCCCATGCAGGGAGGGACACAGAGGACAAACAGCCCCAGCTCAGGTCTGAAGCGTTGAAAGGCAGAGCCCCAGAGTACCCAGCATGTTCCCTGGCCTTTTCCAGCCTCCATTGAAACCACCTGTGATTAAACATGAGGCTTTCATCCCCCATGGTTGCAGAAAAAGGAAGCAAGACAATATCCCCTGAGCCTGGGGCCTGGCATGCCTCCCAGTTATCCCAGGTGAAGGGACTGCTCACCCCCAAGCTGCATCTAGCCTACAATGCCTTGGTGACAGGCATATATTAGCCTCTTTTGAATGGGCCAATTAGAGCTAATGGCTGGGGGTGGGGTAGGACTTAAGTACCCCTGACCTCAGGAGCAGCTTTCCCCTGGGTTTGGCAGCCTCTCGGAATCTTAGCCTTGATCTTCACCTGCCTCTGTCCAGCCCTCTTTCCTTGACCCAAGGACTGGCTGTTTTTCATATAAGTCCAGCCTCTGCCCCTGAAATGAATTTTTTTTCAGGTGAATGAAGTGACCAATTATCATCATTCACAAGGTGTCAGTTATGACCCACAGTTTGGCTTTAGGCTGAGTGCCCTTATCTTTTAGACCAGGATTACACCTCATCTGTCTGACCTCAGCCTGGTGCTTTTCTCTGAGAGTCAAAACTGGCCTCATTCTACATTGGGGCTCTTCAGCTCACTGCTACTCATACCCTTTTTTCTGCGCCCCATTTTCTGAGCCCCTTCTTATTTATACAATGAAGTATTTGACTAAGTGATCCTGAGGGTTCAGTTAACATACTCGCTTTCCAGTGCAGCAGCTTACCACAGATTCAATGGCTTAAAACCACATTCATTTTCTTTCTACAGGCAAGAAGCCCAGTGGCTCAACTGGGTTTGCTGCATGTGGTCTGTCTGGAATCCCTAGACTGCCTGGAAGTCTGACTCTAGGGAACATTTGGACACTAGTCTAGACAGACTAGTGCCAAGGTGTCAATGGACAGAGTCCTTTATCCTAGCATGAGCCACCATTATCAGGCAAGTTCTCAATTTTAAAGACCTGTGTGGTTGCTTGAGTTCATTCCAGGACCTCAGGGCATAATTGTAGGGAAATGTACTATCTCAGAGGGTCCCAGGAGGGGCAGAGACTTGAGAAGCCATATCTCTGTCTACCATAGTCTGCCCCAAAGATTCATACCCAGCTTCAATGCACCCTACTCCATCTTGCCATCCTCTTCAAAGGCCTCACCCTGTGTCAGCCTCCTTGAATTAAGACTCTCTGAATCTCCTTATCTAAATCACTGTGACCAGACTCCAGTGAGGCTCTGGGAACAGTCCATGCTGGACATAATTCCTGTCCACTTGTGAGTCAGGAAACAAAGACACAGTGATGGCCAGTCACAGATGTTCCAGCCTCAAAAAGAGAAGATAGAAGGCACAGATAGTCCTTCCCATGCCTTGTACCCTCTCCTTGAGCTGTGAGGGAACAGAGTGGGCCCAGCGTCCCCAGCCCCACCCACAACCCCTCTTTACTTCTGTAGGCAGTGGTTGGCTGTAAGTAAGCTTCTTATAGGCTAGTCTGTCCTGGGACAGCATGGCAGGCCCTCCATGTCAGTTAGCTCTAACTTTATTGAAACCTAGCACAGGATGCAGGTGGGAGGGAAATGGGTGTTTGATTTAAAGAGGATTTGTGTTGGTCCTGAGGAGGGGAGAGCCTGTCTTTCTCTTGCCTCCCCTCATTCTCAGCACCAGGGTGGAAAGCACAGACTTGAGGAGCAGTTCACCTGATACTTCCTAGCCGGCAGATGGTGAGGGGATTCATTGTACTGGTCCAAGTCTTGGTTTTCTCAGTTTGGAAGTGACATGTGACCATGGAGCATGAAGACCCACTGTAAAGATCAGATGGTATGTGGCGGGGGTGGGTGTCTGTAGATCTGACACTGCTTGTGTTAGTGGTTGTAGCCTAGGCAATGAGGTATAATCCTGGGGTCCAGGGAGGCTTGGCTACCAGGAAGCTAGCTCCTCTGGGGTACCCTCTCCTGTGACAAGCTGATTAATTGGTGAGGGGGTAGAGGAGCCATGGCACAGCCTAGGGCCAAAGAGGTCTCAATAACCAGAGTTCTTGTCCTAGAGAAAAAGATGGTACTATTGAGATAGTCCAGTGGGGGAGAAATCTAGCCAGTCCATTTGTGTGCAGGCCTGACAACCTGAGTTCAATTCCAAGATTCCACAAGGGAGCAGGAAAGAATTGACTCCTGAGAATTGTCCTCTAACCTTCACACTTACATGTGTACGTTCTTCCCCTGACCCTCATCATCGGCTGTTTCTGGATATAAATGGAGATATAAATGGAGTGTATTGAATGCCCTCTCTGTCACTGTACAGCTCACTCCCCATCAGGCCGTGTGGCTCTGCCTCATTCTTTCCAGAACCTGCAAGGTGTATAACATCTACTTATTTACTTCATGGCTATCTACTTGTTTCCAAGTTTATGTTACCCTGAAACACCACAGTTAAAGTTTTTAGGTCTAAGCTAGGCATGGTAGTCCATGCCTTTAATCCCAGCACTCGGGAGGTAGAGGCAGGAGGATCTCTGTGAGTTCAAGGCTAACTTGGTCTGCAGAGTAAGTTCCAGGTCAGCTGGAGCTATAGGGAGACCCTGTCTCAAAAAGATTATTCTAAAAAAGGTTTTAGACCTATTTGTACACAGTTAACAGTATATTTGGTGCTGGGCCTGGTAGTTGGCAGGGAAGGCTAAGACAGGAGGATCACAAGGCTTGCCTGGGCTACAGAGTGAGTTCAAGGCCAGCCTAGGCAACTTAGTCAGACATTGTATCAAAATTTAAGAAAAACACAGAAAGGGCCGAGGACTTAATGGCTCAATGGTAGGGTACTTGCCTAGCATTTATGCAGCCCTGGTTTCTATCCCTAGCATCACACACCCAGTGTAATTGAAGGTGAACGTGGAAAACAATCAACCCTGACATACTGTTGTACTCAGGCTGTTTTCTTCTACTAGAGGGTGACCATATGTGGGCGCTTAACACAGCTGCAGTTGCACCATGTATTCAGTGCCTTCTCTTTATTTCACTTGAGTCTTACGCCTGTCTCTTAGTGGGCTCACTGAATTAACAAACATCCTGAGAGACCAGCTGTGGTGAGCTTTGCAAATGGAGCTGCAGTGATAGCTGTACAAAGATAGCAACATGCCATATGCTTCTGCCAGTAATGGGCCCCACTTACTCTGGTGGCCCCGTAACATTCTAACAGGGTTGAAAATTTGCCTCTCCAGTGATATCGTGGCTGTGCTAATGTCATGGCATAACACATCTCTGCCATGCCTGTGGTGGTGCTGGCACAGTGTTGCTGGTCATGTTAAAGAAGTGTGCCCACAGGTATCCAGTAGATGACACTTAAGAATGGTGATGTGCGTCTGCCAGTTTTGTGTTTCCTAGACTGTGTATTTTACTGTTAGAGTGTGAAGTTACCTCAGCAGCCTCCGTCAGGCACACATGTGGCACACTGCTCAGAGCTCATGTTCCCCTTCAGTGACCCTTTGCCAAGCACAGCTTGGGGCCTAGGTTCCTCTGATGAGTTTTCCTAGTGTTTTCACAGTGTGGGCAGGTTCAGTGTTCTGCAGCATGCTCAGGCCAGCCTGTCTTAAAGTTTGTCCTTCATTTGGGTCATTTCCCAAGTGAGATGGCAGGGTCAAGGGTGGCAAAGGCTGGCACAGTATTTCCTAGAAGGGCTGATGGCCAGAAGTCACTTGGGCTAGCTTAATCAGGATCTCCTGTAACAGAAATGTTGTCACAGCAAAGAGCCTCCATAAGAGGGAAGACAGGGGTGTGGTGTGGTGAGGCACGCCTTTGAACTCAGCACTTGGGAGGCAGAACCAAGCAGATCTCTAAGTATGGAAGCCAGCCTGGTTTACATAGTGAGTTCCAGGTCAGCCAGGGATATGTAGTGAGGCCCTATCTCCAAAAACCAAATGAATAAATAAATAAATAAATAAGAGTAAAAGAAAGACTGAAAGTGTTATCACAAATGTATACATATAAATAAATAAATAAATAAATAAATAAATAAATAAATAAATAAATAAAAAGCTTAAAAAAAGAAGGGAAGATGGGAGTTGTCACGGTGAGGCATTACCACATGTGTGCCGTATGATCATTTTCTATTCCTGTACTGCCCCTGTTCCCACAAAGATGATGTATGCTTAGGGCTGCCAGGGCTGCTGAGTTAAACCCTGCCCTGCCCTGGTTTGTATGGAATTGTGGAGGACTGATGAATGGAGATGGGCTGTGTGAATAATTCACAATTTAGAGACAGAAAGCATGAAAGAAGGAGATAAGCAGTCTTAGTTAAAGAGCAAGCTTTTTTTTTTCTTAAGATTTCAGAAAGATAGAGGAAAAATCAGATACCAAAGAATATGGTCAGAACTGATGACTATCCTTTCTCCCTTCCCTGGTAAGGGCACAAGTAGGGGAGGAGTTCTGAGAGCCAAAGGAAGCACCCACTGTTTCTAACCAGTATGATTGAGCACTCCCACTTCCCACATGCTCACTCCTGGGACCTAGAATTCCCCTGCCCGGTCTCCCAGAGTGCCAGGCTCCAGGCTGTGGCTTTTGGCTATCGTCTTCCTTGGAAGAGCACTCAGTGTCGCTGAAAGCCAGATGTCTGGCTCCAGCCTCTGCTCGGCAGGGTGCTCAGCTGAGAGCAAGTGTGGGGTGTGGTTTTGTCTTGGAGAGGCATTTGGGCTTGGGCAGCTGTAGCTTTCTGGGACCTGGGGAACTGTAACTGCTCATCCCCAGACTATGTGCCAAGTTGTCCTCAAAACAACTCATAGCATTCCCAGCCAGGTTCTCCACCCCTGTGTGGAGGCCCCAGACCTCAGGACAGTATCCACAGCCTGCACCCCTGGCAGGGGCAATGGCCTGGCACTGGAAGGGCTTTCCTGGGGGACAGGAGCATGAGAATGTGACCCTGTCCCACCACAGAGACAGACACAAGCTTGGTGGCAGAGGCCCTGTCCTGAGCCCTGCCCTGCTGTCTCTCAGGCCTGTGAGAACACACAGCCCCTTCCTAACCAGCTCTTTCTGGTGGAGTTCCAGAGCTACCCTCAAGGTCTCTCCCACTTGTCCATTCTTTAGTCTTCTGTGCCCCCTCAGTCCCTCAGAACCAGTCAGCCAGAGATCGTCTCCTTCCCTTGCACACCTGTATACCCTGAGCATCCAAATTTCATGCCTTTCCCTAGGCTGCCTCTGTGCCAGCCACCCTAGTTCCCTTTCTGTGTTCTTGCCGTCTCCAAAGCACACAGTGGACCTTTCTCAAATACCACCTCTCTCCAAACCTTCATGGTCTCTCTTAGCATTTAGCAGCATCTCTTATGTTGTCTAGATGTTCCTGGCAGTCTGTCCATCCTCGTATAGCTTTGCGAGCCCTTCCATCTTCCTCGGCCTGTGGCTGTTGGTGCTAGACCATAAACTCGTCAAAGCAGGGACTTGTCCTTCCTTCTTTAGATTCTCGAGTGTCTTGCCTCCTGGGTACCATGTTGAAGACAAGGATGGGTGAGTGGCAAGTAGAGAGGACACTAGGTATCAGAGCCTGGTGGGCTGTGGGCTGATTGCTCCAGCAGTCCCCCAGCTCTACCTCCTCCTGCTGTGGAAACAAAAAACAGGGTACCATGTGTGTTTGAAGTGTTCGTTATATTTATCAAACAAAGCTTCATGTTTCTTGTTCTTAATTTTAAAACCCCTTAGAGTTAATACTTGATGTTTCTTCAAGAACAAAAGAGTCTAAATTGGTGCCTTTCCTTCTTGGGTTTGACATCTTTCTTGATTGATTTTCTTTTCCTCATGGTCTGTGGCTCTGCATCAAGGGAAGAGTTCCCATGCTCAACCTAGCCCAGAACTTGAACACAGCAGAAGTCCCACAAGTGGTGAGCTGGACTGGACTGCCTGGGTCCCCACTGCTTGGAGAGTGCCCTCTGCATGTGTTAATAGGGGTTTCCCTAGGGACAAGTACCATCCTCCAGCCACGCAGTCCCAGTTGGTAGGAAGGCCAGGCTCTGGGGCCCTGCCGTCCTCCAAAGCAGCAAACTGATGAATGGAGGAAACAGAACTCAGGAGCAGGACCAGGACCCTTCATGTGCCCAGAGGACGTTCCTGCCTCCCATCTTTCTTCACAGCAGTCTTGCAAGGGGATCCTGTCCCTGCCTGACAGGCAACGTAAAGAGATGTAGCTTGTCCAGCCTACACAGCCCAAGGAGTGGAATTTGAATCTAGTCTCCTAGCCTGTTCCTCTACAACACTCCTTAATTCTTAATATGCCTTGGAAGAAGTCTATCTGGTCCCCAGACACTCAGATTCCCTGCATCTGGAGTGTGGCTCAGAAGTCTGCATTTGTAATAAACTTCTTTAGGGAGAGACTCCCCTATTGCCAGTGGCTCTTCCTTAACTAGCTTCAAGGATATGTCACCTGCCCTTGCTCCAGTCAGGCCTACTCTGGGAATCTGGGGCCCAATAGAGGGCAGAAGGGAAGCAGCCTGGGGGCCTGGTGACACTCATATTTGTGTAAGGAAGGCATGTATGAAGGTTCCCTTGGGGACAGCCCACCAGACAGGTTGATTCTTGCTGCTTGAGGTCCTGCTTTTCAGTCAGACTGGCTGGATTTACTTTGTTTGTTTGTAGACAGGGTCTTCCTGTAGCCTGGAATTCGCTACGAAGACTAGACCTCACAGAGATCTGCCTGCCCCTGCCTCCTGAGTGCTGGGATTAAAAATGTGTGCCACCATGGCAGGCTGGATTTATATCTTGGCTCCAGTGTATAGGCTGTATGATTTGGGGCTGGCAGCTTCCTGTTTCTGTGCATGAGTTTTCTTCTCTGTGAGATAGAGACTCGCTAGGCACTGAGTTAGGCAGTGCAGATGAGGAGCTGGCACAGCTTGGTGCTTGAGTGACCAGGAGAACAGAATTCTCCTCAAGAGGCTATGTGTGTTGGCCTCTGCTTCTTGGAAGGTCTTGCTCTCAGTAGCTCCTCTTGGCTCAGGACTGTGGTCTGGCCAGTTGCCATATCCTGTGACCCATATCTCATAAACTTCTGAACTGAGTGATGAGGTCCCCCTCAATTGTGGAATGGTAGCAGGCCAGGTGTCCTCAGCACAAGCTCCAGCTTGTGTGTCTCCTGGTCATAGCTGGTAAAAGAATGCTATCCTCACTGCCTCTAGAAAGGCCTAGAGCTTCTAGGTTTGGTGTTTTATACCTTTTCTGTCCCTCAGAGGCCCAGGTTCAGACTCCTCTTGCTGCCCCACTTCATCCCCGTCTCTTCCATTGGAAAACTCTAAAGGCAGAGGGGACCATGTAGTTGTGTCCTGTGGAGGGGCTGGACTGCAGGCAAGGTCCGGTGCAGCTATTCTCTGCTGGCCATGTCTTCCCCTCCATTCTCCACTTCTAGGGGATTGAACAGAGTGGAGGACACTGTTTGCCTGGAGGTAGGAGGGGGAGGAGCGGAGTGTGCTGTGGTGGATCCTGGGTTGAGCTGACTGGACTGTTTATTTCCAAAATAGCTAGCACTTTACCCCAGGGATGTATTCTTGCTTTCCCCACACAGGGCAGTTGTGTCATCGTAGTTTCTTCCTATAGTTCCTCTTCTGCCCCTGAAAGGTTCTAGAAGTTTCTTCATACTAGGGAGTCTAGGAAGAAGGGAGCAGGTAGGTGGAAAGGCACATGGCTCTACTTACTGCAGCTGGGCTGCAGGGAGTTTATCATGACAGAGGCCCAGAGGCTAAAGTGTGGGCATCTGAAGGGCTTTTATCAGAAGTGTCCTCGGTTCCCAGCCCTCCCGAACATCACACAGGGCAGAAAGCAGAGCTGACCCAGTTGACTATTCAAAAACTGCCTTAAGATGCTTCCTGTTCATATCCCATATTGCTAAGCGAAGAGCCCAGCTCCTCGACACAGGCAGAATGAGTCCCAGAGCCTGAGGAGGGTACAGCGGAGCCTGGGGTTGAAGGTCCAGCAAACAGAGGAGGTTTGCAGGGTGAGGCAGGGCTTGGGATGGGAACCCAGGGCCTCTATCCTGTTGTTTATGTTCAGGTACCTTTCTCTCAGGGAAGCTCTTTCCTCCTGCTCAGGGCTTGTTTCCCACAGCTTTCTCATTCATTTACTAGGAGTGAACTTGTCCCTATTGGATCTGGGTGCACAGTATGATCTTGATGGAGAGGAAAATGTTTCACATGGGTTTTGGAGTCCTCCAAGTGGGGGTGGAAAGGTAGGACTGGCAGCAGGGGCTAGAGGAGGTCCTAGGGCTCTGTTTTTCAGCTCATTGCCTCCTTCCAGCACTTTCATCCCAAGCCAGAATGCTCTCTGTGGGATGGGTGGTTTTCCCAGCCTTGTGTTGTCGTGGTCTGTCCTGGGTGTGTGGGGAGAAGGCCCTGCCAGCTGGCAGGTTTGCCGAATTCTCAAAACCCATATTTCAAAGTAATTACTGACCAAAAAAAGCAGCTTAGCCATACAACCTCATAAATACTTCCAGATACCCAGCCTTGGGGCCCCAGAGCTGCTCTCACGACTCCCCTAGAGCATAGGGAGAGTGGCCTAACATGTCGTTAGTTGGGGTTCAGTCCAGTGTTCAGTCCAATTGGGGTGCTGTCCAGTGTTTTGGGGGCTCAGGCAAGGAATAGGGGCAATTTCTGGCTAGAGCTCTGGGTGCTGGTCTGGTTTGTACTGGCAGTCTGCTGAGCTTCTCCAGCTCGTCTACTTGTTGGATGTGATGGTGCCTGATGCACACACCGAGAGGGAGACTCAGCTGAGGTGAGCTGTGTGAAGGTGTTTGACAACCACAAAGTACCTTACAGATCTTAGCCAGACTCTAAGGAAACCCTGTCGATTCTCTAAGATAAGCCCAAGAAGGCTAGACAGGGATGGGCCAGGTGTGATCCACCTCTCCAGCCCATATCATGTCATCTGCAACGTGTAATTGAGCTCGTGCCCAGCCTGCAGAGTCACAGGGAGTAATAAGGCAGGCAAAGGTCCTGGCCAGGACCCCTGGTCACTGAGTCAGTAACAGGATACCCAAGGGGACTCAGCTCAGCAGGGAAGGTGAACCTGATGGTTGGTTTGGGAATGCCAGCCCATGCCTACACATCAACACTGGGACCTGAGCTTTTCATCCCTGCTCTACACATTGTCTCGTTTGCTCTCCCAGCAGCCCCACAGTTCCCCAGGCAGAGCAGGCCACCAGGCTCCATTCTGTAAAGAAGGAAACTGAGAAACAGAGGAGGGAAATGCTCAAGGTCAGCGGGTGAGTTGCTGGCAGAATAGGAATCTCCCCACGCCCAGCACAGTCCAAGAGCTCTACTAAGGTTGGAAGTCCAGCCCAAAGTGCATGCAACTCTGGAGGCTGCCCACCTGGAGACCTGTCTGTTGTGGTAGGAGCTCCCACTAAACAGGAACCCTGGCAGAGCACTGTGCCTCAACTCATTCCTCACAGCAGCCTGGTAAGCAAGGCTAGTGCTGTAACCACCCCATCTTACAAATGACAACTTCCAGGTCTAGGAAGCTTGTCCAAGATCAAGTGGCTAGAAAGTGCTGGAGAACCGGCTTCGGAGGCCCAGGTGGGCTATATCCACTGGAGTCTTCATGGCTGTCATCCCCTGCCAGTGCTCATGGGCTGCAGGCAGTGTATATATAAAACACCAGAGCATAGGGATGGGCCAGGTGTGATCCACGTCTTGATCCTGCAAAGTGCTCTCCTCCCCTGTATGCCACATTCGTGTGTCTGTGGCATGGGCATTGCCTGCCCACCTCTAGCAGAGGGTGGTATTGCTCTGGACCCTTGGACAGGCCTGAGATTAGGAGTGGTCACCTGGAGCCCTGGCCAGCCATTGTATGCTGACATTCTGTCGGCCTGCTGGGTGTGGCCCCAGCACTGCCAGGCCAGTCCTCAGAGAGGAAATATCAGTGTTTACAGGAAATGCAGGGCAAGACCTGGGAGGTAGAGGAGGGGTAGCCAGCCACCCTGAGTCCTGGAGACAGGTCTGGACTCTGCTGGGTCCCAGAGTGTGGCATTACCTTCTTCTACCCCAAGGACAAGGCTTTTATTGTTGTGGAAGGAAAAAGTCTCCCTTCACAGGCAGCCCAGCCCCTCTCCCATGCCTCTTCCTTCCAAGACAGCAGCACCCCAGTACCTCAAAGAACAACCCTCTTTGCCCCCACAGTGGCCTCCTCCTCTTGGACCTGTGAGCACTGATCTGTGCTAGGCTTTTCCTTCCCCACCTGTTCAGTTGGCAGCTGCAAGGCTTGGCCCTCCTGGAGCCGTAGAACAAGTATAGGCTAGCCCCACCTAGCTCTGCCCAGCCCCTGTACCTGAGGGGTATAGCTGGCTTCATGCCCAAAATGTTCCTTACGATTGTGTGAATGTGAATATGGAAACTTTATTAAAAACAAAGCAAAACAAGCCAGGCGTGGTAGTGCATGCTTTTAATCCCAGCACTCGGGAGGCAGAGGCAGGCGGATCTCTGTGAGTTCGAGGCCAGCCTGGTCTACACATAGATCCAGGTCAGCTGGGGCTACAGGGAGACCCTGTCTCAAAAAGACTCCCAAAAAAACCCCCAAAACAAAGCAAAACAAAACTGAAAGCCCAAATAAGCCTAGTGTCAGTAACACACAGGTTCTCTTCTAAAGCATGAGTGACTCCCACGCTGCCTTGGCTGCTTGGATGTACCCAGCTATAAGACAAATGGTGCTGGGGATGTAGCTCAGTTGGTACAGTGCTTGCCTAGCACTCACAGAGGCCTGAGCTCAATCCCTAACACTGCATAAATCCAGTGTGGAGGTCCAACCTTGTCATCCCAGCATACCGGAGGTGGAGGCAGGAGGATCAGAAGTTCAAGGTCATCTTCAGCCACATGGTGATTTGAAGCCAACTTGGGATACATGAGACCCTGTCTAAAACTAAAATAATATTAAAAGAGAAACAAGTATCATATTTGGGGCCAGACTTGAATTGAAATTGTGGCTTTTTTCTCACACCCTTTCCATGTCCATTAGACCTGCCCGTGCCTCTTTGTGCTCCTCCTGGACCATGGCCGACCTCCAGCCTGTTCTCCCTTTCAGCCGCTATCCAGAGTGACCAGGGTGCAGAGAACATAACAGTGTCACCATGTTGGCCTAGTTTGCTTCCTGTTGCTGTGATAAAACACTGACCAAATCCAACTGGGGAGGAAAGGGTTTATTTGGCTTACAGGTTACTGTCCATCATCAGAGGAAACCAGGGCAGGAACTCAAGGCAGGAACTGAAGCAGAGACCATGGAGGAACACTGCTCTCTTACTTGCTCCACCTGGCCTGCTCCCCCAGCATTCTTATGCAACCGTGGCCCACGTGCCCAGAGATGGGACTGTCCATAGTGGTTCCTACATCAATTAGTAATTAAGAAAATGCCTCACAGATATGCCCACTGGCCAATTGGATTGAGGAAATTCCTCAGTTGAGGGTTCCTCTTCCCAGGTGTCTCTAGTTTGTGTCAAGTAGACAAAAAACTAACCAGCACACAGGTGTAGCTCATTTGCCTATATGTTCCCAGTGCTAGGTGCAGAGAGGAGCCAGAGGCCACAGTGCAGGCAGCAGTGCGTTGCTGCACCCGCGTTGGGCAGGGTACCCTGTCCTCACATGTGCCCGTTCAGAGAGTCTCATATCTGTGGTTGCTCAGACTACAGACAGGGGCATAAGTGGAGGGCTCCCCCTGCCAACTCCACTAGTTGGTTAAAGCCAGCATTTACCTATTGAGCACTTGTTGTAACCAGGGGATTGTGGGATTTGAACTCAGGCATCAGCAAGAAAGAACTCAGGGCCCGAGAAGGAAGCCTGGGAGATACTAAGAATGCTCTTGGAGAGGGGTACTGTGGGAACTCAGACCCATTGAGGGCATCAGGACCTGGCAAGCAGGAGTGAGGAGAAGGGCAGCGTTAAAGTTTACACCATGCAGGTCATTGTAAGGAAGGGACAGATAACTAAGAGCATAGCTAACCTACGTAGCCCCCAGCCCAGCAAGCGGGGTAGTGCTTAAGCTGCACCAGCATAATGTGGTCAGGGAAGGCTTCCTGGAAGAGGAGGCCATTTAGGCCTGTCAAGTGGGAGGAGTTGAGTCAACAAACAGTTCCCAAGGTCCAATTCATTCTTAGGAACAGGCAGAATAGGACTGCCCCTCCCCTTAGTATGGGTTTCTGGAATCTTAAAGCCCTTCAGCAGAGGGAGGCAGGTCCTTGAAGATGCTTGTCCTCTGTTTGGGGTGAAGGAGGCAGGTGGACCTAGGCAGGAACACACAGTGAGCTTTAGGGCAAGAGTGTGTGTCCTGTTGACGTCACCTTTTCTTCTGGCCTGTTGGATCAGTGCGATGGATCCAAATCCCCATCTAACCATTACACTCCAGCCACACATGACTCTCATGCTCATGTGTGTAAAGCCCGTGTCCACCTTCCCTCTTTCCCCCAGTTGCTGTGTGGATGCTGTGGACCCTGGCACCTCCTACACTGTCATACCTTACAGGCTGGGCACCCTGTTCAAGGCGTCTTCTCTTACTGTCCAGAACAGATGTAATAATGAGCCACATGAATGGACATGTGTCTGGCCACAGGTCATCTGCTCAAAGTTGTCTGAGAGGTTGATATTAGGGAACCAGCACACTATAGCCATGGCAAGTGATTGCCCAAAACAGAGCCTCAGTTTCCCCAGCTGGGTAAGGTGTTGGTGCTGCTACACTAAGGGTTTCAAGGACCAGATGAGCACATCCTTGTGGCACACTCGACTGATGCCAGGTGCTTCAGCTCCTATCTCTGGCATCACAGTAGGAGCAGCACAGCTTACCTAGCTGCCAGGAGGGAGGGCCCTGAGAGAGGAGGGCTTTGAACGGAGAGGGCTCTGAGAGGAGAGGGTCCTGAGAGGGAAGGGCCCTGAGAGGGGAGGGCTTTGAACGGAGAGGGCTCTGAGAGGAGAGGGTCCTGAGGGGAAAGGGCCCTGAGAGGAGAGGGCTCTGAGAGGAGAGGGTCCTGAGGGGGAAGGGCCCTGAGAGGGGAGGGCTCTGAGGAGGTGAGGACCCTGAGGAGGGGGTGCTCAGAAGCCCTCATTTCCTACTTCCAGCTCACCCTCCTCACACCTGGATGTGATGAGGGGAGGTTAACATCCACAGGACAAAGTGGCCAGGAGACTGTGGAGCAGGACTTCTTAAACTTTTTCCACTCATAACCCCTTTTCAGGTGAAAAGTCTTTACATACCTCTAGCTGTGAACGTATATAAAATAAGTATCCAAATCAAATACCGATAATAAATTATAAGGAAATTTATTTTAAAGCAATTCTTTGGCATACATATAATTTTACCTTTTATTAAAGGTGAAAGCAGATGTGCATATTAATAAGATGGATGAGCTTCTTTATTTTTACATAAAGAATTAAATTTTGTCTGAATTGTTTTATGATTAAAAAAAATTTATGTGTATGAGTGTATTGCCGGCATGTATGTAAGTGCACCCATGTTGTGCAGTTCCTGAGGAGGTCAGAAGGGGGTGTTAGATCCCCTAGAACTGGAGTTATAAACGGTTGTTAGGCGCCATATGGGTGCTGGGATTCAAACCCAGGTCCTCTGCAAGAGCAGCCTGTGCTCTTAACCACTGAGCCATCTCTCCACAGCCCCTCCAAATTTTATGTAACTCAAGTCAGAAACTCAAACAATAATTTTTATTTTTTAATTTTATGTGCATGAGTGTATTGCCTGCATGTATGTGAGTGCACCCGTGTCGTGCAATGCCGCGGAGGTCAGAAGAGGGCTTCGGACTCCCCTGGAACTGTAGTTAAGGATGGTTCATAGCTGCCATGTGGGTGCTGGGAATCGAACCCTGGTCCTTTGCAAGAGCAGTCACTGCTCTTAACCGCTGAGCCATCTCTCCAGCTCCTCAAACAATAATTAAAAAAATATTTTATCTTAATTTTTTTAATGTGTATCAGTGTTTTGTTTGCATGGATGTTAAGTGTACCACCTGCATGCAATGCCCTGCAGAGGCCAGAAGAGGGCGTTGGATTCCCTGGAACTAGAGTTTTTAGCCACCATGTGGGTGTTGGGAATGGGTCCTCTGGAAAATCAGCAAGTGTCAAACAATAATTTTTAAAATAAAAAATTCCAACATAAAACAATCCAAAAATACACTAATTTGACACATATGCTGGGGAATGACGATAGGAAAATATGAAGCCTTTGTTTTCCATAAAGTTAACCATTTTATTTCTTTAAGAGCAGAGCACTTTGCAGTTCCTAAACACAGCAGTCTTGCATCTGGGCCAAGGTGTTTGGGTATTACTGGGTGCTAGCACACCTTGTGTGTTCACAGCCCAGGTTGCAGTGAAGTCACATAACACAACTGGAACAAATGCTGCTGGAAACGCCTCAGAGTCATGAAGTGTTTGATTTAGAATTAATTTTTTGTCATTGCATGTCCAGAAACTTATCAGTGGTGATTTTTTGTGACACCCATGTTCAGTTCCACAGCTCATATGGGGTCATGATCCACAGTTTAAGAAGGTGCAGCTCTGGGCACCCGGGTGTGCTCATTACACAGCTGTTCTGCCAGGCTGCTGCTTGCTGTCCCTGGCTAGCTGCACTATGGGGAGGAAAAAGGGAAGGGGTGGGTTTGCTGACCTCCACAGCAATCCTGCATGTACCCTGCAGCCACCCCTCGCCTGGCTCCCAGCGGCTTCAGATGTGGTGTGCAGTGCCCTCCCATTGCAGGCCACCACATCCTCTGCCACTGCCAAGGCAAGAGTGACTCCTGCCCTTCCTGCAGCCCTGTGGGGATATTCTGAAAATGATAGGCTGATGTGTCCCTGTTTCCTCCTGCTTTGGGCTGGGCCAGTGCTGAAGGCTGGGCTGGGCAGGACAGCTTATACCGTCAGCAAGGACAGTGGGACCTCCCACCTTCCAGTTTCAGAGCCCTGTGCCTGTGTTCTGGAGGGCAGATCCATTCCAGGTGTTCCCTTGTCCTGTAACTGGTATCTAGAAAAACCAGTGGGCTCAGTGGGAAACAATAGTTTATCCACAGAGATGTGGCTGGCTACAACATGCTCAGGAGAAGCAGCAGCACCTGCTGAGGCTTCCTCAGCAAAAGCAACAAGAGTTTCCCACAGCACACCCAGCACTGGGCCCTAGGCATCTCCCAGAGCATGTCCAGAACTGCACCCCAGGCACCTCCCAGAGCAGGCCCAGCTCTGTGTCATATGTGCAGACAGAACAAGGCCTCACTGAGGTTGGCTAACCAGGAGAGAACAGGCACCCAGTGCAGATCTGGGTATCTGCCATGGGGTATTCATGGGGACACAGACATCACAAGCCCCTGATTCCTACCTTCAAGGTACAGGTGACTGTTATAGGAACATATATAACTATGGACAAAATATGACAGAACACCACCAGAGGAATGGCCTATTCATTTACATTTGAGGAAACTGAGGCCCAGAGAGGACAAGGAGTCTACCCAATGTCATCCAACAAGCTGGTGGCGAAGGCAGGACTAGATGCCAGTCTGTTTGTATTGAGGAACTCTGCCTGTCTCATAGCTCGGCCTGCCTTTCAGCTCACACTGAAGCAGAATAAAATCACCAAGCACTGTTCTGGGCCACCCATGTCTATACATCCCTGTAGCTCATTCTCACATAAACCCTGGGATAGGATCATTGTTACCTTTCCCATTTTACAGACCACCAGACTGGGGCAGGGAGCCAGGTTAAGCACCTTGCCCAGGATCACTGGGCTACTTAGTAGCAGAATGGGTTTGAGCTGAGGCAGGCAGATTCTATATCATGTACCCTTGACCTCCCTCCTGTACTTCAGTCTCAGAGACCTCCACAGGACCAGGGGGCATTGTCTCTTTTGCTGGGGTGGGTGGGGCTCTGCAGGTGCTGCCTAAGAGCTCTGTGGCTGGATACATCTCTGTGAACAAATGACTATTTCCTACTGCTTCCTGTAGGCTGGGCCCAGGTACCAACAGTATAGCTAAGGACCAGAAATACAGGTCCTGCCTACTGCCCACATCAGTACCCCAAATTGAATATGTTCATCAGCTTTCATCACTGTGACAAAATGCCTGAAAGAATCACCTTACATATAGAAAAGGTTTGTTTAAGCTCACAGCTTTCGAACTTTTGGTCCAGGATGGGCTGGCCCCATTGTGTTGCACCTGTGGTGGCATATCATGGTGGAAACAGATGGCAGAACAAAATTGTTTACTTCATGGCCAGGAAGAGGGAGAGGGAGGAAAGAGGTAAGGTCAGGGTTCATAGTCCCTTTCAAGGGCACATCCCCAATAACCTTAACATCCCCCAATAATCTAACTTGGTCCCACAAAGCCTCCCCTTTGAGGTTCCAGAACCTTCTAGTAGCCACCCTAGGGACCCAGCTTTCAACACGTGAACCCCTAGGGACACTCATCTGATCACAGCAGAGGCTGCTGTTTCCCCAGGCTGAAGCCTGAGACCTTGTTGGACTGGCAAATTTACAGCTCTGGCTCATGGATTGTTCTAGTATATTACCTCGTTATATCAGCCTGTTGTTTTATGAGGCTTCTGCAGGTCTTCAAAAGGTTTCATTTCATTAGACTTCTGAGCCTCATTGAATATCTGAAAATAACACCTTTCCAACCCAGTTAATGATTGTTTTTTCCTCTTTAGCTGGAAGACACAAAGCTGGGCTCTGGGATCAGGGAATTCTTTGAAAATCCCTGTAAAACCACTTCAAAGCCTACAGGGGCAGCTAATACTTTAAAAAGACCAACACTGAGAAATGTTGGCCCAAATGTAGAGGAACTAGAACCCTTATGCAGAGCTGGTGGGGATATAAAATGGGGAGATAGTTTGGCCATTCTTCAAAACTCAAAACACAGAGCAACCATGTTACTGGCAGTCCCATGTCTGAAAGAAAAGAAAAGACACATATAAGAAAAGATGCATAAGAATTAGTATTCTATTCCCAGCAGCATTAATCACAGTAGCAAAACCAGGAGATATTCCAGACTGTAGTCTCTCCATATAGTGTCATATTATTCAGCCATGAAAAGGAATAAAGTGTTGATACCTGCTGCAGCACTGGTGAGCCTTCAAAACATCATGCCGAGTAAGAGAAGCCAGACACAAAGGGGGTCCTTTTCTACTGTGGAGTCCATTTTTACAACTTTTGAGAGCAGAGAGCGGAGGTTAGAGGTTGCCAGGACCCAGGGACCTTGATTGTTAGTGACTGCTGAAGGGCGTGCAGATGAGGAAAATGTCCTTATGTTAGAGGTGGTGGTATGTGCATAATCCTAGGAGTACAGTAAAAGGAACAGAGTCATATGCTGAGCAACGGTAAAATTCATGGTCTGCGAATCACGTCTCCTTAGAGCTGTTACAAGCAGAAAGCAACCCTTCCTAAGCCCCGATGTGTCAAGGGGACATCACAGGTCAGGGAGCAGGACGACTTTTGTTTTTACTTAATGAGAAAGGGAAACTGAATTTTCTAAAAAGTCTCTCCTTGGAGCTCTTTCTGGGAATGATTACAAGGCTCTCTACCTCTTGGCTAACCCCAGGAACAGGCCACATTCTCCACAGGAGGAGCAGAGCCAAGCTTTCCACAGATGCAAGGCTGTAGCAGACAGGCCAGGTGGTGGGATACCTGAGGCCTCAGCCCAGGGATGATCGGCCCTGCATGCTTTGTGCTCAACACAATCCACCCTCCATTTCCCTTTTTTATTAGTTATTTATTTAGTTATTTATTATGTTTATTTTATATGTATGCATGTATTGCCTGCATGTAGGTAAGTGCACCCATGTTGTGCAATGCCCTCATAGGTCAGAAGAGGCTGTCAGATCCCCTGGGACTGGAGTTATGAACAGTTGTTAGCTGCCATGTGGGTGCTGGGATTCGAACCCAGGTCTCCTGCAAGAACAACCAGTGTTTTTAACTGCTGAGCCATCTCTCCATCCCCCCATTTCCCTTTTATAGATGTGGAAACTGAGGCCCAGGGTGGCAGCCACAAAGCCAACTGGGTCCTGGCTTGATGGTGAGCTCCCATCCTCTAGGCTATCTCCACCATCAGATTTCCTCTGTGCCTTGTCCCATTGAGAGTAGGTGACATCTGTCCTCAGGGGGAACTCAGTGGCCCTTTGAGGAGGTAGAACATGGGATCGGTCAGTTCAGAGCCCCAAGGACATAGCTGAAGGGAAGGAGCCACCTGGGCAGGCTCTAAAGGGATGGTCTGTGAACCGAGGACGTGCTGGGGTCTTGGGAAGGGTGACCACTGTTGGGGGGGGCGTAGAAATTCTGACTTTGTTCCCCACCTCTGCTCCAAGGTTCTTGCAGCTGCTCTGCTAACTGTGACCCTCGTGTTCATAGCTTTTCTCCATTGCTCAGTGGTTCCAGCTTGCAGAGTTCAGCCTCAGTCCCTCCTTTCCCTCCCCTCCTCACTGGGCTGGGGAGCATCAGTAGAGATTCCATGCACAGTCTGGCCTCAGTCATCTGTCCCTGCATCAGCTGGAGTGGACTCTAGGGCTCGAGCTCCCTCTGAGCTTTCCCAAGGGGAAGTGCTTTCTGATGAGTTATGAGGCTGTCTTGACTGCGTTGTTAGAGAGGATGGAAGTTAATGATCAGAGTTGGACAGCATGGGGCATCACAGTGGAGACACATGCCTTTTTATGACTCTAGGCTGCTGGAAAGGCCCAGGCTCATCTGGCAGGTCATTTAAGGTGACAGACTCTGGGCAGCTTGTCATGTTCTCTTTAAAGTAGAAGTAGAGGTGGAGGGAGGACATAGTTTGGTGAAAGTTTAAGTTGGCTCTTCTGTGGGCTACAAAGGACCAAGAAGCAGCCACCTTCACCCTGGTGCTCTGTTGTAACCCCACAGTGCTCAGCAACCCTCTCTTGAGTGATGAGAAACAGAGGTTATGTGTATTGGTCAGCTTTCTGTCACTGTGAGAGAAACAACTTCAGGGAGGGAAGGTTGATCATGACTCAGGGTTTCAGTCTATCATGGTGGAAAGGTGCAGTGGAGCAGCTCATGTGGCCAGGAAGCAGTGACAGAATTCCCTGGGCTGGTGGGCTTTCTCCTTCTCCCCTCCTTCTCCTCCAGGCCCCCAGCCTTGGATGGTGCTGCCCATATCCACAGTGGGTCTTTATCCTGCAGTTGGTCCTCTCTGGAAACCTCAGACCATGCAGAGCTGTGCTTTTCTAATCTCCTTGGTGCTTCTGCATCCAATTGAGCTGGCGATGGTGACTGGCTGCCAGCTTGACTCGCCTGAGTCACACAGCCACAGCTACTCCTCTTCCTGATGCTCAGGTTCTAGGTCTTGGCTGCTGGACTTGAGCTGACCATCTGCCCCTCATGCTGTTTCACCCAGCATTGAGTCACTATGGGAGGTGGGAGGGGGCACTTTTATTGTTTCCAGTCCATCTGCAGGGGGCACCAGAGAGCCAGTGAGGTGCCAGTCAACGTGAGGGTGGGCGGCTGTAGTTTCTTCTTCCAGTGGGCTAGCCTGATATATGCAGCCATCTGCTGCTGCCATCTAGTGAGTATCCCCACCCTCTGCTGAGAGCCTCTGCTACAGGAGCTTCATTAACTGTGGAAATAGTCCATATACCTGCATTACTGTTTGAGGTTGAAAATAGAAACTGGAGCTGAGGCACAGGAAGGGGGAGCAACTGGTATGAAGTGGTAGAGCTGAGTTTCCAACCAAGCTGACAGATCTCCCTCTCCCTCCCCCTCCCCCTGCCCCCTCCCCTTCCCTGTCTCTTGTCTCTCCCTCCCTTCTCCCCCGTCTCTGTGTACATGTTCCTGTGGGTGTATGCACATGCATGTGGAGGCCAGAGGACAACATCGGGTATCTTCTTCCATTGGGCTGCACCTTAGTTTTTGCTGACACAGGGTCTCTCACCAAACACAGAGCTTTCCGTTGAGCTAGGCTGGCTGATAAGCAGGGATCCTGTCTTTTCCACCCCTCCCATCTCCCCAGTGTTGGCATTCTAGATGGGTGCCACCGTGCCCAGAATTTCTGTGGGTACTGGGGACCCAGGCTCAGGCCATCATGCATACACAGCAGACATGAGCCATCTTTCCAGCCCCCAAGATCTGCCTGCTGTCTTAATCAGAATGCCTGTGAACTACAGGCTGGGCCATGGGGGCCACTCCAGACTACACCAGAATATTCCCAAAGAGTTTTAAGCAAACAGCCACATGAAGAGTGAGTTTCAAGGTCCTTCTGGTCAGTGGATGGAGAACAGATGGGTGGACAGTCAGGGCGGAACTGGATGTCTCAGACCTCAGACAGGATGTTGCCTAGACTACAGAGGCTGTGATGGGGGCACCAGTGGACTCTGGGGTCTATAGAGGGTGAATGTGGGAGAGGAGCTTAGTGGTGGCTACTCAGGGAGATGCTTGCTGCTCAGGGGAGATGCTCTCTCTTTCTCCCCAGTAAGTCCTAGAAAAGGCCTGACCTTGCCCTCTGTTCCCTGATGAGAGTTCAGAAGTGCAAATGACCATTCCTGCACTCACCCTCTATGAGCAAGGGTCTTGTGTGGGCATAATAGGCTCCCGCTGGGTGAGTGTGGCCTCTTCTGTGAGAGGGAGTGCCTTCTGATCCCTGCCACCTGCCTGTGGGACAAATACAAGCAATTACACACCAGCCCTGGTGGCTCCAGAAGGCAGGACCAGGGCTCAGTGACACTGAGAGAGCCCAGGCCACCCTGTCCCTGATCCATCTGGTTGGGTGGCTCTGTGGAGCAGAAGACACTGCAGGGACCCAGCTGCCTGGGCCTGACTGGCATCACGGGTGGCTCCCATGCCTTAGCTGTAGCTGAAGGCTCTGCCTCTCCTCCCGTAAGGCTGCTGCCTGGCCATGCCTCCCCCGCTGGCTCTGGGGTCTGAGCATGGGCAATGCTCTAGCCTGTCAGTCTAGGAGGTAGAGGCTCCATGTCTTCTACCTACCCACCACCAGTGTTCCATCCTTGTGTCCCCAAATCAGAAATAAGTACTTGATAAGAATTCAAGATGGAGTCGGGCGTGGTGGTACACATCTTTGATCCCAGCACTGGGAAGCAGAGACAGGTAGATCTCTGTGAGTTGAGGCCAGCCTTGTCTACATAGTGAGTTCCAGGCCAGTTGGGGCTAAGACAGAAAAAAAAAAAAGCAAGATGGCCAGGTGCCTGTATTTTGAGAAGTTTCATTAGAAGCAGTCTGAGGCTACCTTGTCAGTGGCAAGAGGGAGTCACTGAGAGTTTTTGAGGAGAGGACCCCACCTTCCCCTGTGGAACAATTGCTGCGCTTGTATGGTCAGGTGGGCTAAGAGAGGGGAGAAGGGAACTGAAGTTCTTAGGATGGGTCCAGAGCCTCCCGCAGGGCTCACAGGCCTTACTCACATGAATCATTCACCTTGGAAGACAGAAAACACATATAGTCACCAGTGATTATGCCCCGTTCAGCCCCAGGCGTGGCAGGAGCCACAGCCAGTCAGTGTGCCTGGAGCATGTGGGACTACTTAATTAAAGACAATGCCTACTGGTAGACAGCACACCTGGATAATCCAGGTTCCCCACAGCACCACCAGGGTGAGGTGGAAGTCAGGATTTCTGGGAGTCCAGTTGGAAACTCACACCTGGACTGTCTCACCCACAATCCACTGATGGTTGAGACTAGGGGCTGGACATGCATGCTGGACTCTGCCTAGTACACAACCCATTGCTCAGGCCAAGAGGATGCCCTACTGTCTCACCCACAATCCACTGATGGTTGAGACTAGGGGCTGGACATGCATGCCTAGTACACAACCCATTGCTCAGGCCAAGAGGATGCCCTAGTCTGAGGACTGACCCTGCTGCCTGACCAGGCCAGTCCAGTCAAACTGAGCACCTACCCTCACAATCAATTGCCTGAGCCTTCCTCAAAGTCTCAGCCTGCCTAGACCTGACAGACAGGACCCCAGAGTTGTCTTAGGTAGTGTGTAACAGCGCTAGTGCCACAGAGAGCCTGACATGCCCAGGACAGGGAGGGATTGGTGTGGCCAGGATAGGGAAGAGTGTGCTTGGTTCTGCTGAGACAACCAGCTCTAACCCACTGCCTTGTTCTGCCCAGCGCCTACACAGAACCCTACAAGGTCTGTCCTATTTCAGCGGCCCCCAAAGAGGACCTCATGTCAGATGAAGAGCAGGGAAGCTCAGAAGAGGAGGACAGCACATCGAAAGATCCAAGCCTTACTCACAAGGTAGGACACCCCCAAGTGAAGGGATGGGGAGGGGGTATGGATCCAAGATGTGAAGGCCGCTCCCCACATCTCACTGTCAGCTGCCCCTCAAGCCAAAGGCCTGGGTGCTGGGCACCAGATCACTGGGCAGAGACTGTGGCTCTCAGAAGCACAGTTGGAGACACTTTCCTCTGTATGGAGCTTCCCAAAGTCTTTGTGGATGATGTGAAATGAAGCTGCATGCTCTGAATCAGGACAGACCTGGAGTCTAGTGGGACTGAGCCCCTGGGCCTCTGGTTCCTCATCCGTGAGGTGGGATGAGGAGACTGAGGAGTTTTGTTGACAGAACACAGAATCGGATGCACACTGGTTTTGCCTGATCGTACAACAGAGCTGTGGTAGGAGGAGGTAATAGAGGGGCTGTTTGGGGACATGGAGTGGGCCATGTCCTAATGCAGACTGGAGCTATGGTAGTGGTGGTCACTGTCCATGGGGAGCCCATGGTGGGCCTCACTTACTGCTCACTGACACCTCAGGCTTTCCATGACCCTCTAGGAGCCAGATGGCTTCCCACCATGGATATCTGCAAGAGCCACGGAGGCAGAGGAGAACAGGTGTGTCCTAGGAATCCTCAAGGGTGACAGACCAGATTTCAGGACTCAGGGACTGCACTGTGATGAGAGTATAGGCTTGAACTCCCCTGCCACACTCCTACATGTCTACTGCCTCCAAAGCCTTTCTGTGCCCAACTCTTCCTCAGGAAGTCAGGCAAGAGAAGATGCCGGCTGTGGAAGCTGGGCTGTGGACCTGGCTCTCACCTTTGGGCTCCTTCTCATGTTGCTGCAAGAAGATACCAAGTGTTGACCTCTGACCTCCACATACAAGCATGCATGAATGTATCCAGATGAATATGCATATACACAGAAAGGGAGGAAGGAAATGGAATCCATTTTCCTTGCACAAGGTGTCACTGCCCGCCCCCATGCCCATTAGATCCCTACAGACAGGAATGGACTCCTCCATGGACCCTCAGCTGAACCCCTTCACAAACCCTCACATGTAGTACAAAGTGTAGTATGTTCCCTTCCAGAACTTCCCTTGCTTCTCCCACATAAATCACTATGAACGGGAAGTAGAGTGTACCGTTTGTGGAGTTACTTCTGCAGAAACCCTCTCAAATCATCAGGAACCTGACATGGTTTGTGTGAATTTTTTTTACCACAGTACCACAGAGGACTTCTCACATTGGTACACAGATCTCTGAATACACATTTTCATTGTTGTGTAATATTCCTCTTTGTGTATGGGTTGGCCCTTCTCTAGCTACCTGGACCAAGGAACATTCAGTGTCTGATTTGTTTGCTGTTCACCTGACAGCATTGTGGTGAGCTTGTTCTCTCATTTCCTGATATGAAAGTGCAGGGTTTTCCTGGGTTGAGATGTGGCTCTGTGGAAGGGTGCCTGTCTCCTGTGAGAGGTCCTGGGTTTCATCTCACACAAAAAGTGTTTCTCCAGGGCAGATGGCAGGAGCTCAGAGAGCATGCTTCACCTCCATGTCTGCTGCTGTGCCTCCCACAGAAGCTCCAAACTCCTAAAGGCCTGAGGCTGTGGAGGCTGGAGTGGTGATGGGCAGTGAGGGGGAACCATCCCACCTTTCAGCAGTACTGGTCAGGAGAGCCCAGAGAGGACTCTGTTGTCCCCTGTGCTCCGTCTTCACCTGGGTTGGAGACCCCTCATCTCTGTGCATATGTAACTTATGCAGGAGGCAAGCAGGAACTTTCCAGCCCTGACCACCCCTAGAGAGAAGTAAGCAGTTAGAGGAAGTGACCCAAGTCACAGGAGGGAGGTGTGGGGTGCAGCAGTGAGCTTCGCCCTTCCCAGATGTTTGGCAGCCAAGTCAGGAGTCGGGCAGGGTTTGGAGGGGAACAGGAGGCCGAGTCCAGCCAGTCTGCCCCCGTGTCTGGCCTCACCCCTCTCCTACTGAGACACACAAAGGGTGTAGGTTGAAGGAAAGGAGGAGGGAAGAAGAAAGGAAAGCAAGAAGGACTCAAAATAGCTCTGCTGTGAAAGGCGACATTGAGAAGCTGCTGGCTGGTGTGCCCCTCCTGCCTGACAGTGAGCCTGCTCTGCAGACTGACCGGGACCTTTCAGGAGAAATACCAGCTCCCTTGAGACCAGAGCCCAGCCAGGAGCCATGCCCTCCCCACACGTCCTCCCCCACTGCAGGCTGTGCTTTACTATGCTTCCTAGGGCCAGAACTTCCCAGCTGTGCCACGTGGTCTCCCGAGGCTGGGCCCATGTGCCCTCCCCTTGCCCACACTGTTGCCACACCACTCACCGCCCCAGCCGGGTCACCCACCTGGGCCCCAGTCCTTCCGCTTGCAACCTCGCCTTGACCCTTGCGCCAAGTTCATGGCCACTTGGCCAATGTTTTTCCCATCAGGCCTCACACAGATCTGGAGCTCAGGGTGCTCACTTTTCCTGCCCCAGGTGTGTCAGGGGTGTGGGGACATATGCCCCCTTCTCAGCATCCTCAACCACAGTGTATTTAATGAGCACCCTGGCTTGCTGGGTGCCAGGTGAGGATTGACATGCTGTGGCAGCCTCAGACCAGACCCTTACATGGCTTGCTAGAGTTTCCCATCTATGGAGGCAGAGGAGCCCCACACTGAAGATGGATTGAGGTGCTGCTTATTTTGTAAGACCCAAGCCATGCAAACCAGGATGTTGGGAGGAGGGCTTCTGGGTAGAGATTCTGGAATCTCAGGGAAGAAGAAGAGTCTTCTGGGGTTTTCTCCTTTCTATTTCTTTTTGTTGTTGTTGAAAATTAAGATAAAATGCATATGACATTAGCATTAACCATATTAACTATTGTGTGTGTGGTGCTGGAGATGGAACCCTGGACCCTTCACCTGCTGGGCAAGTGCTCTACCTCTGAGCTTTCTATCGTAACCATTTTATTAGTAAAATATTTATTATGTTTATTTTATATATGAGTGTTTTGCCTGCATGTATCCAAGTGTACCCATGTCATACAATGCCCACAGAGGCCAGAAGAGGGTGTTAGAGCCCCTGGAACTGGAGTTAAGGACAGTTGTCAGCCATGTGGGTGCTGGGAACTGAACCCGGGTCCTCTGCAAGAGCAACCACTGCTCTTAACCACTGAGCAGGTCTCCAGGCCCCATCTTAAACCATTTTAAGTGTACAGTTCAGTGATGCTAAGCACATTCAGTTTGTACAGCTGTCTCCGCCTTCTCTCTGTTCATTTCTCCAATCCCAGCACACACCACACTGTTTCCTGTCTCTGTATATGTATAGAACAGTAGAGCATTTGTCCCCTTGCAACTGGTTCCTTTTATAAGGTCTGCCCATGTAGTAGCAAGCCTCAGAACTTACTCCCTTTTCAAGAGTGAGTGATACTCCACTGTCCAGACCACATTTTATCTGTCTGTTCACCCTCCCCTCACCCCCATCACTTCTGCCTTCTACCTATTGTGAGCAGTGAACCAACGTGTATAGATGCCTCCTTATAGCCCTGGTGTCACTGAGTCTGTATCCAGAAGTGGGGTTATTCCACCATGTAATAATTTTGTTTTAAATTTTTCCAACAGCTTTTATACAGTTTCCCACAGCAGCTACATTTCCTTATGATCCCACCTACAGTACAGAAGGGATCCAGTTTCCTTTCTTATGAAGGAACGTCTGAGCTGGTGTCTTAACAGCCTTGGGGTGAGAAGCGGGAGAAGCTCCAGTGATGGACGAGCAGGAAGGGGCCAGAGCCATGGGTGTTGGGGGAGGGGAGATGGCTGGAGAGATGCTCAGGGTCTTCCCAAAGCCCTCACAGGCACCCACAACCCTTCCCACTTGTCCACCTCCACGTGTACCCTGCAGACACTGCCCCCTGCCCAGAACCAGCCCCTGTCCATGCATCCACATAGGCCCCATGCCCAGTGCCAGCGTCACCTCTGACAGCCCTGGCCTTGGGACTCCTCCTCCCCAGGCTTCACTGGCACCATCTCTGCCATTTCTCTTTCCATTTCTCCAACTGTCCTGTTCTGCTCCCTCCCTGTATGGGACATTTCCCAAGTCCTGACCCACCCCAGCTCCTTCCTGCGTCCATGTCCCTTGCTCTGCTGCTGTGTCTTTCTAGAAAACCCACAGACTCATAAGTGCAACGTGCTGCAATCTGAGCTTGCCCTTTGCCCACCAGTTTTCTCTTCCTCTTGTGTTTCCAGTCTGGATGTTAAAGGCTGGGCCCTGGTGTTTCACATTTTTCCTGCTTTGTCTCATTCACATACCAAATAAAAGTCAGCCAGCACCTGGGCTTTAACCAGGCATTGTTAGGATACAGAACCACATACTGTCTTCCCTTCAGCCTACCCCAGGGCCCTTGCACTTGCCATTTCCTCCAGCCTTCTGCCATCTGGCTGGCTGCAGGCCTCAAGCTAAACACCACCTCACCAGAGAGGCCTCCTGGCCACCCTGCAGTGCCCAGCTGCTCTACCACGCCCAGCTGCCTGCAGTGTCCAGACACCCTGCTGTGCCCTATCCCAGCCTTCTGATTCATTTCTCAGTCCTGGGATTGTGTCCTCTTTCCTCTGCCCAATTGTGAGTGGTTTTCCTTTCCCTATCAGAGCCCCAGGATGGCAGGTACCACATGTGTCCTGTTCACAGTAATGTCCTTGTTCCCTGCGCATGAAAAGCATTCAATCGATATTGAGGGGGACTAAAGTACCTGAATAAATTAGCCTCCAGCCCTGCACTTAAGGAAGGCAAAGCTCTGCATGTTGCAGTTTAATAGAAAAGTGTTACTCTTCAAGTCACTCTGCACAATGACGGTAGGGCCAGGAGCCAAGCCTACATCTCCTGACTCCCTGTGACCTGCTGAGGTTACAATTGGTATCGTCACACCAGGGACCCTTCCAGGTAGTGTGGAGAGGGGAAGAGGGTGCAGAGCTGCAGTGTTCTGAAGGTCCAGAAAGACTCAGGGGGTCCAGAGACACCCAGGATGTCTGTGTGTTGTGCACCAAAGCCAGGCTCACAGACAGGAAGGGCATGTTGCTGGCATGAGGATGCTGAGGGTGTCCTACCTAGAGGCCGCAGTTATTTGCGATTTGGGCTTCAGTCTCCCTTGCTCCTTTCTCTGGCATTATGCAAAGTTTATCTCTATCGTCTGTAGCTGCTGCTTAGTGCCCAGTCTGGGTTGGCAGCACTTGGTAGACACCCAGGCCCCACCAGACCCACAGTTAGATTGTAAGGTGCTGTGATCCTCACAACCCCTGGGCACTAGCTGAAACTCAGTTCCAGCCTGCACATCAAACATCTGGTCCCTGTGCATCGGTAGCACACGCTGCCCTGCAGATACCAGTGGAGACGCTAATGCAGTTCCCAGCCTTGGGACAGCAGGAGAGTGACATCTCCTCATCTGGTCAGCTTTAAACTAAGTTCCACATGCACCATTTAGGAACTTTCTTCAAGAGAGATTTCCCAGTCTAACAAAGGCTGTTTGTGAGGTTGGGCAGTTGTGTGTGCCAAGCATGACTGAGGAGGTGTTTGAGGACTGGTTTGGGCATACAGGAGGTCCAGGAACTTGGGGGAACTGGGCTCTTCTAACAGGAAGGTAGACCATGGCTCATGGAAAGGTCAGGGAGGGCCTACAGGAGACAAGAACTGACTGGACAAAGGCATACCGTTTTATCTTTTGACATTGTACTGAACTTTCCTGAACCAAAGTGAGATGGAGGAACATGAAGGTGGAATGATGAGCCAGCTCTTCTTGCTGCCCAGCATGGGAGCTCGCTAGTCACAGCCACAGCCACTGTCATAGTGTCTCAACCAGTCTGACTTGTAGAAGTGGGGAATAGAAGGCGGCTCCCCAAGAAGGGAACCAAAGCCCATCCAGGGCTCGCTCAGGGTCTTCAGCAGAGTAGAGGTGACATCAGGAATAGAAAGAGGTCAGGTCCCCCGATACTTCACACACCAAGTTCCAAGGCAGTATATGGACCCAGAGCTCCCTCCCAGAGTTCCATGGTTTTTAGGCAGCTCCCCTGACTCTCCATCCCGTCTGTGGAAGTGAGGCCTACCACTGGACTGTGGGAAACTGAGCCTCTGTGTTGATTTTCTCCGATGTTTGTGGGGGGCTGTGGGAGGAGGGCTGAGCTCTCCTGGCTTCCTTTGCCGTCACCTGCTGTTGCCATCCTGGCAAGCTACAGGGGAGTGCTTCCCACAGATATGGTGGTTGGAATAGGAGGACCCCAGGTTTCTCAAAGCACCCTGCTTTTACAGCTGGGGAAACTGAGGCAGAGAAATGTAAAGAGCATTCCTGACTCTTCCTGGGATGTAATGATTAACCATGAGGCTCCCTGGAGGAAGTCCCTGGTCCCAGAATAGACAAGCTTTAAACCAGCTGGTTTGTCTGGGATATGGGGAAGAGGCACAGGACTGGGTGGCCCTAGGGACAGCCTTGGACAGAGGCAGGCAGTCGCCTGATGTCAACACTCACAGCCTGGGTCTTGCCAACGCCACGCGCAGGCCCTTGTGCCCCCACCCCGTGCTCATGGGAGGAGCCCTGTTCCCAGAAGCCTGTCCCTGGACGCTGCCGTCAGCCTCCCAGTTCATTTCCTGGTTAAACAAATATCTGTATTAAATGGCCCAGTTGGGACCCACCCAGAAGCAGCTTCAGAGGAGAACCTCGGGCCACCAAGCCTGGCAGGCCTCCCCATCAGCCGTCTCCAGCGAAGACACATCCATCATCATGGAGTCACTGAAGCAGGGTAGCCTGAGTGTCCCACCCTGAGTCTGCCTGTCTGGCAGGAGGGACGTGCAGAGCCGCCTGTGTTGGGGCCTTACCAGACATCTGTCCCCGACAGCTCTGAGATCATAACAATGCTAATGATGATAACTTCAAAAGTCTGGACAGAGTGTAACCTCTCACATCCATCATCATGTCCTTGTAGTAGGGGGATGCACACCCATTTTTCAGATGAGGCAACCACGGCTTGTGATGGGATGGTCCATGCTCACACAGCCACTCATAGCCTTGGGGGAGAGTCTGGCACTGTCCTATTCACAGCTTTGTGGCTGCTGCTCTGAGGGTCAGGGATTAGAAGGAACCAAGTCCAAGGGGACCAACTGGGTACTACACAGGGATACCTGCTACCTACAGTGAGCACAGACAGACACAGTCCATTGAGTGCAGTGGTCTTTAGCTTACAGTGGGCTGACCTAGGATTTTAAAATTTTTATGACGGGCTTCTGGAGTAGCAAATGCATTTTGTTTGGTTTGGTTTGGTTTTGAGATAGGGCCTTGCTACATTGTGCAGGCTGGCCCCAAACTCCTAGGTTCAAGTAATCCTCCTGCCTTATCCTTCCCTTGAGGGCCAAGATTACAGATGCTCACCACCACACCTAGATTAAGTACATTCTGACTTGCAGTGTTTTGAACTTAAGGTGGGTTTATTAGACACGACCTCAGCTTGAGTTAGGGAATGCCTGTACCTAGCTGTGCCACCTCTCTGCCAGTGTTTGGGTGCTGGGGCTGGACCTAGGATAGACTCTTGGCTCTGTAAAAGGGTAGGGTTCATTCATGTCTTGGTTCCCACATCTATAAAGTAGAGGTGGCTGCAGTCCCTAGATTCAGGGAACTAACATGTATAGACGGTAGAGCCATGCTCAGCAGCTCCTAAGCATTCCTACCTGACCTGTTGTATCATTAAGTAGATATCATTATCTCCTCTGACAGAGGAGGCTCAGAGAAGGGAAAAACGCCCCAGGGCACAAGACAGGAAGGGACAGAGCCTAGGATTTAAAACCAGATTTTTCGAACATTGCGTAACAGGTGAGTTACTGGCCCCTGAGGGGCTGAGGCCTGCTGCTCTCCTCATCTCTGACTCCTCCCTACAAAATAGCTCTGTATGTGGAAGCTTTGCCACAGGTCCCCTAGAACCCCTAGGCTGCTGAGGCCTGGACTGGCCGGATGCATCTTCCCTTACAAGGAACATGCCAGGATCCCTACACTGTGAGCCCTACACTGGCCCTGCAGATGCAGGAGCCAGACATGAGTCACTCTGGTTCCCATGGGAGGGAGGGGACAAATGAGGACCAGAGGCTTCCCCAGCCTCTGGACTTACTCTCTTGCCAGAACACCCCAGTTGAAGGCTAGACAGACTGACCTGGGCCAGCCTCTGCCCTGGTAGGATGGTCTAGGGACTTAAACTTTGGGGATGGACCAGCTGAGGAAGGACTTTGCTTATTTGGCACCTATATTGTATGCCGGACACTGTCTGATTTTATCAGTATAGGATGTCTGCCTGGCAGTGTCTGAAGATATTTTGGGTGTCACTGGTGGTCAGGCTGCTGCAGTCATCCCCTCGGAAGCAGCTGTGCCTTCCATTGATTATTACAGAACATGTAGGAAGGCTCCATGACTAAAAGCAATCTGTGACCCAGGGCAGAGAATGATTTCCCATGTTTTCCAGGTCAGGAGCTGTTGGTTCATGTTGTCAACTTGACAGGATCTAGAACCACCTAAGAGAGAAGCCTCTGGGCATGTCTGTGGGGAGTTTCTAGACTTGGCTACTTGGGGTGAGCAGCACCATTCTATGCTCTGGGATCCTAGACTGAATAAAAAGGAGAAAGTGAACTGAGTGCTAACATTCACCTCCCTGTGCTTCCTGGCTGCAGACACAATGTGACCAGCCGCCTCCCATTCCTGCCATGCCTTTCCCACCATGGTGGACTGTATTCCCTCAAACTGAGATCCAACATAAACCCTTCTTCCTTAAGCTGCTTTTGTCAGGTATTTTGTCACAGCAAGGAAAGTAGCTAATACACGTGCTCAGGGATAGCCATACTGAGGCTATGACCACATATCAGGGCCCTAAGAGAGTCAGAAAGTGAATTGAGAAGATCTGGGGAAAGGCACTGTGAGAAAAGGGAACAGCATGTGCAGAAACCTGCGTCAGGAGTGCATCATCACAAGGGCAGGGTGTGGAGATGAGTTGGTTTTTCCCTGTATTCGAAAGACCTGGGTAAAAAGACTGAGGTGTACACAATGCCTATTGTATCCTCACAATATGTGTGTGGTAGATAACTACACTTGTTGCACCCATTTTACAGAGAAGGGAATTAAGGCACAGAGAAATGGAATGTTCTGTTCAATGAGTGAGAGGCAGAGACAGAAGGCAGCTGAGCTCTGACTCCACATGTTAACTACACACTGTGTCTGAACTAGGCAGACATCCAATCACTCACATGTTCACCCAACGAGGGATTCCTCAAGGTCAGAAAGACATAGCTATAGCTTGGCACCAAAGGGCACAGAGCTTGCTCTGTCTGCACACCTGCATGGGGGAAACTGAGACTTGCCCTCAGAAAGAGATTTGCACAGGATTGTACCGGGAAGTGGTGGAACTTCCATTGGAAGCCAGTGTCCTGGCTGAGTGACCCCTGCCCCTCCACAGCCACCTGTCTCCAACCACACCTGCTGCTCTGCTCCCTGTACCCACTCTCTTCTTCATCTTTGAGCCTACTTCTGGACCCATCATTAGCCATGTCTGGTGTGTGGTAGGTTTGCTGGTGGTAAAAAGCCCAGGTGTCTGGCTCCACCCATCCCTCCTGTTGGTGGGCAGTCAGTGTATTCCCACATCTTTGAAGCTGGGTCCTTAGCTGGTTAAACAGCATCCATGATGAGGCCAGCCTCAGACCCAGAAGAATGAGCATCCACCATCTATTCTTCACTGGCTTGCTCATTCATTCTTTCACACAGAGGAGCTCCCATATGCCAGCACTGGTCACTCAGAGGTGGGCTTCACGTTCCTGTCCTCCAGGGGAGACATAGCCATTTTGCACCAATGACAGATGCAAGGGGAGGTGTTCAGGAAACACCTTCTGTAGAGTGGGTAGATGAAAAGAGGCTTTTTGGTGCCTGGCTACCATGGCTGAATCTTAAGCCTGGCTAGGAGCTGGGCAGGCAGAGGAAAGAGTACTGGTGGAACAGCATGTGCAAAAGCAAGCAGAAGAGGATTCCTTAGTATAGAGACCATAGGTTGTCAGGCTTGGTGGGACCGCAGCTGGAAGCCAAGCTCACTCCATGACAAGAGGTGTTTATTGAGCACTGACTGTGTATTGGGCACCATACTGGACATCACTCAGCAAACTTTTGAGTTAAATGCTCTTCATACCCACATGTACAGATGAGAAAACAGAGGTTCAAAGAGGGTAAGTCACGTACTGAAGGTCACACAGGTCGTGAGGAATGCTCAGACCCACCTCAGACTCTGGGAACACTCAGGAGTATCCCTTCAGCTGTCTCCCCTTTTGATCACTGTTTCTTTCACAGGTAGAGGGACAATCCAGAGCCCTTGTCATCGCACAGGAGCTGCTGTCTTCTGAGAAAGTGTGAGTGCCCCAGCAGCTGCCCATGGCCTTGAACCTTGTAAGCCTTGCCCCTCCCAGCTTGTCATGAAAGAGTTAATGCAGCCTCGATCCTCTTTCCCTCTGCAGATATGTGCAGATGCTGCAGCACTTAAGCCTGGTAAGTTCTCATTTGAATCGTCTCTAACTAACTGCCCTTTTCAGGGATGGACTCTGTGAGGCAGAGATTAGGGAGCAGTAACAGGTGTAGGAGCTCAGGCACTGGGCCAGGCTTTTCAGGGAAGCTTGCTCTGCTAATGGATGTGCAGGGTGGGAGTGCTAGCGGAGGGCACTGGGAGAGTGTTTGTAGACAGAGGGGCTATCCAGAGCAGTTTGTGTGTGCATGTTTTTGTGGTACTGGGGATGGATCCCAGGACTTCCAGCATGCCCCAACCCCATACATGCATCTTACATTTGGGTCCTTATGTCAGTGGTGACATGTCCACAGGATGACACCAATTGAGAGAATCAAAGGGCTTTCTCAGTCACCCCCGCATTGGGGACAGTAGCACCTGGCCTGGTGGTAAAGGGATCCTTTGGACATGGGGCAGAAAGGTAGCCTGACATGGGGACAGTCTGGTTCTCACTTTCTGCCAGACTCATGCCTCACAAGATTCTTTTTGGATCTTTTTGAGCTCTTGCTGTATGAAAGTTGGGTATGGTGACACATGCCTTTGATCCCAGCACTCAGAAGGCTGAGATAGGAGGATTATGAATCCAAGCCAGCCTAGGTAGGGCTACACAGGGAGACCCTATTTCAAAGACTGAGAAAGAACTGGATCATGGTCCCCATCCTCTGAGCTACCTGAGAACTTCACAGTCCCACTGGGATTCAACACTGGGTTCTCATTGCCTGGAATGCTCCTTTCTACATCTCAAAGACTGTCAGAGCCACCAGTGACCGGAACAATCACAGTGCATAAGTTGGTTTCGGGAATTGTGCCACCAAGTGCATTTGTCACACTGGAGCCTGTGCAGACAGAGGTGATAGAAACCCCCCACACATGGCTCCAAGCCAGGGAAGCTAGGCTTAAAGGAGACTGTAGACTTCAGGGTACTCCCCAGCCCCCCAACCCCGGGTCCATCCTCCTTGCTATTGTTGGCAAGTACCCCCCCACTGTCAGAGCTCTCTGTCATGCTGGAAAGGCCCCTGGGGTCATGGTGCTGTGGGGAGGGGAGTGGGCTCTGACTTCCAGCCTCAGGACTTGGCCAATGTCATCCTCGGGGTCTAGAGCATTTCTTTTTCTTTTTGCTGTTTTGTTTTGTTTTGTTTAAGAAAGAGCCTCCCTGTAGCCCCAGTCCTGCCCATCCATCAATCTCCTACCCAGCTACACAGCCTTGACCCCGTCATCTCCACAGCACCAAATAACACATTGGTGCAGCCATTCACCACTGTTCACCCACTACTCAGTTGTCTACATATCCACTTAGCCATTGACCTACCACCCATCCCTCTACCTCTGTGTCCATGCATCTTCCCATCCATCTATCTATTCACTCATCCATCCATCCATCCATCTACCATCCACCCACCCACCCATCTATCCACCCACCTATCCATCCACCTATCTATCTACCCATTCACCCATCTACCTCTATGTCTGTGCATCCTTCCACACATCTATCCTCCCATCCATCCACCTATCCATCCACTCATCCACCCATCCATCCACACATTCACCCACCTATCTATCCATCTACCCATCCACCTGTTCACCTGTCCATCTACCCATCCACCCATCTACCCATCCATCCATTCATCCAGCTATTGATCTACCACCCCGTGTCTCCACCTGTACGCCCATGCATCCACCTGCCCACCCATCCATCTATACATTGATCTACCTGGTCACCCACTCCTCCTTCCCTTTATCCATCAATCCATACACCCCCCCTTCCCCCATCTATCCATCAATCCATCCATCCACCCATGCATTCATTCATCTAAAAACCCCTCCCCTTTTCTCTCTCTCCCTCTCGCTCTCACTTTCTATCTCTCACCCATCTACTCTGAAATAGTACAGATTGCTTGGGTGCCATTGTTACTGAAACAGGCCTTGTACCCCCAAAGATGAAAAAGGCTTCAAATCTACCCTTGAGTAGGTCTTTGTGTGTGTGTGTGTGTGTGTGTGTGTGTGTTGTTGTTGTTGTTGTTGTTGTGTATGTATGTGGATATGTTTGCATGTGTGGGGGCACTTGCTTATGCATGTGTATGTATGTGTATAGACCTGAAGTTGACATTAGGTGTCTTCCTCAGTTACCTTCCACCTTTTATTTATTGCGCGCTCTCTCACTGAACCTGAAGGTTGCCAATTCCAGTCAGGCCAGCTAGCCAGTTTGCACTAGGGACCCCTTGTCTCTGCCTCCTAAGTGCTGGAATTGCAGGTGGCTGCCATGCCTGTCTGACTTTTATGTGGTTTCCAGGCATCCGAACACTTGTCCTCATGCTTGTGCCACAAGTACTTTACCAGCTGAGCCATCTTCCCAGACCTGTAGGTCTCATTTTGTGGAGAGGATGGAGGTGGGGAAATAGCATAGTTATGTCACCCGGTGTAAAAGAGAATTCAAACAATTGTAGGTTTTGTTGTTTTTTTTTTTTACATTTTATGTGTATGCATGTATTGCCTGCATGTAGGTAAGTGCACCCATGTCATGTAATGCCCTCGGAGGACAGAAGAGGCTGTCGGATACCGTGGAACTGAAGTTACGGACATTTGTTAGCTGCCATGTGGGTGCTGGGATTCGAACCCGGTCTTCTGTAAGAACAACCAATGTTCTTAACCACTGAGCCATCTCTCCAGCCCCACAACTGTAGTTTTGTGCAGAATGTATGGGGGCTTGTGGAAGGAATCCAGAAGGTTTGTAGGAGAGGCACCACTGAGTTGGACTTGGAGGGAGGCATTTCACCAGGTGCAGAAGGCAGAGTGGCTGGCTTAGGTAGATGCACACACCCTGAAGGTTCATGATGTGGGGGTGAAGGTATATCATCTGTGTGGTTAGACATGGATGTTTCAGAGAAGCAGGTAGGAAGTCTAACCAGGGATTGAATGAAGGCCCCTAAACCAAGGTGAGCAGGTTGTAAAGCTCCCACGATGCCAAGCTAAGGGCTGTGCTCTTCCTTGAATATGGGAGTTGACTTATTGAAGAGTGCTGGTCTTTGGTCACCTTCGTTTCTGTTTTCTGATCTACAACAAATTCCTTCCTAGGGGAAGCTAAAAATTCCCCCCAAGGCCCCTCCTTTGGACAAAAGCTTTTCAAGGCCACTTCAAAAGCCAGTCTGCCAGTGGGAAGAAAACAGGGAAGTAGGTGCCACCAGGTACCCTGGGAGAAGTCCCACAGCCCAGAAAGGCTTGTCCCGCAACCTCTTGGCACTGCTTCCTACTGTTCCCTTGCACTCCAGTCTTTTGCCTTGGCCTTCTGACTGTCCTGAAAGTGCTGTGGGGCACTCATGGGTGACAGCCTCCATGATCATCTGCACTTGCGTTGGCTCACAGGTGCCATCTACTCCATCACCAGTGTCTTTTCTTCATTCTTTTCTCAGCCCAGGGCTCACCAGAGAACAAGTATGTCCAGCACTCAGTGATGTGGAGTAGTGTGTGACTGTGCCCACAAACCCTCAGTGGAGTTCCATGTCATCTCATCAGGCCCTCGGTGATGTCCCGTGTCCTCTCTCCCACAGGCCCTCGGTGATGTCCCGTGTCCTCTCTCCCACAGGCCCTCGGTGATGTCCCATGTCATCTCCCTGACAGGCCCTCAGTGATGTCCCGTGTCATCTCTCCCACAGGCCCTCAGTGATGCCCTGTGTCATCTCTCCCACAGGCCCTCAGTGATGTCCCATGTTATCCCCCCCCACAACCCCCCCAGAGAAGTCCCATGTCATCTGCTCCACAGGCCCTCAGTGGTGTCTCATGTCACCCCCCCACACACCTTCAGTGAAGTCTCATGTCATTTCCCACATACCCCCTCAGTTCCAGTGAGAGAATTGGTCTCCCCTTTGTAACACTGTGGCTTAACCCAGAAGGTTCAAAGACCAGGGGTTACTTGATGGCTGGGGACTGAAGCCTGTTCATTTGTCTTCCTTCACACATCTGGTGACAGATACTAGCCATTTGGGAGCTCAGCTGGGCCTATGACCAGTAAACTTAACTATGGCCTCTCCCGATGGTTTCCAAATGGGCAAGTCTCAGCTTCCGCCCAGCCGGTAGCTGAGTGCCAAGAGTGATTATCCCAAGAGAGAGCCAGGAGGAAGTGCGTGGCATTTTTATGATCCAGGGTTGGAAGTCACGTAGCACCACTTCCACCATAGTCTGTTAATGGAGACAGTTAAAGAGGTCCACCCAAGTTCAAGGGTGAGGGACGTAATCTCTGCCGCTCAGTGGGAGGATTATCAAGCTTATATTGCATAAATATCCTGTGAGGTAGGAGATGTTGTGATCATTTCTAGAAAACACCACACACTACAGAAGCCTTTTTAATGATTCTGTGTCACTTAGGAATTGTTTTTGGACTTTTAGTAACAGCACCTCAAATGTGAAAACTTAAATAACTCAGAAGTTATTTTCACATGAAGTAAATCCAGAAGTAGGAGATCCAGGTCAAACTCAGAAGCTCCCCAAAGTCTCAGAAACTACATCCATTTCCAGGGTTCCTCATGAACACAGATAGCTGCTATGGCTCTAACCTTCACATCTGTATCTCAAGCAGAAAGGAAGAGGAAGGAGGAAAAGCAAACGTTTATGCCTCCCAGCTGGAGTTGGTTCCTTTGAAAATGCCTGCCTAAAAGTTTTGCTGGACAGCCTCTTCCATTTCACTGGTCACTCCTAGCTTCAGGGGAAGCCAGGGCAACTGCGAGTCAGCAGTGAAAGCCAAATGCAATTCGGTAGCTTTGCTTCTTTGTGTTCATTCAGAGTCCCAGGTGGAAAGGGCAACAAATACCCCAGAACAGCTCTGATGGAGCCTCAGGGAAGCATAGGACGGAGGACTCATGGGTCCTCCCCACATAACCCCTCACCAAGCACTGTCCCCTCTGACAGGCGGTGGGAAGCACAGTGAAGAATCTGGGACCCTCCAGGACAGGGTGGACCTCTCAGAGTGAATCTCCAGAGTGCCTAGGGCAAAGGCAGCGTCTGCAGGACTCAGAGGCAGCAACATTTACGAGTTCATTTATCTGAGTGGTGGTGCTGTCTATCCTACCTGTCCCTCATCTGCTCATCCAGCCAGCTCCTCCTCCTCAGCTAGTCAGTGTTGAAGGTGCCAGGTACAGCGGGGTTAGCATCTGATAAGCACCTACTGTATGCTGGCCCTTCGTACACATCTCACTTGATTATCTATGGCATATGCTTAAGAGGTAGTAGGGCACAGGCCTAAGTACCAAGTCTTAGAGAAGGTAAGTGACTGCCCCAAGTCACATAGGCAGGATAAAGTAGTGGCAGTGCTTTCTGACTCCAGAGCCCAAAACAGGAGGAAACAAAGAGATGTGTAGTTGTCCAGCTGGGTGACCAGAGCTCTGGGAGGAACGGTAGTGGCTGTGACCTGGAGGAGTGATGTCAGGGAAGGATTTCTGAGGCGATAGGCTTTACCAGGTAGAAAGTGGGAACAGGCCTTGTAGAGGGGGTAGCTCCTGAGGGGAGGGCTTAGGGGCATGGGTCATTCAGGAAGTTGTTTTGTGCCATGTGCCAGTTCTTTCAAAGGGACTCAGAGTTCTGAGGGCTCAGATGGGCAAATATAGGGAAGGGAGCTAGCAAAGGATGCCCTGGGAGGGCTGGATGCAGTGGAGAATTCTGAGGACTAAGGTTAACCCAGACCACATCCTCTGCTGGGAATTTCTCTGGGGATAGGGACTGTGACTGTCTCCTGCTTATCTTGCTCCCGACTCTTGGAACATAATTTCTTTACTGTTTTTGTTGTTATTGTTTTGAGACAGGATCACTCTGTAGCCCAAGCTGGCCTTGAACTCACAATCCTCCTGCCTTGGCCTAGAATTATAGGCATGCTCCACTGCAGATGGCCAGGAAATAAAATATTTTATTTATTATTTTTATTTTATGTGTATGAGTGTATTTCCTGCATGTATGTAAGTGTACCCATGTCCTGTAATGCCCGTGGAGGTCAGAAGAGGGTGTCAGATCCCCTGGAACTGTAGTCATGGATGGTTGTCAGCCGCCATATGGGTGCTGGGATCCATACTCAGCCAATGCTGTTCACCACTGAGCCATCTCTCCAGCTCCAGAAAACTTTTTAACTGAGCAGGAAGGACCCTCCTTATAGCTTCCCTGTAATTAAGTATGAGAGAGAGAGAGAGAGAGAGAGAGAGAGAGAGAGAGAGAGAGAGGAGAGAACCTCCATTATCCCGGAAGATTCCTGTCCCTGCCAACATCAGTGGTCACCAGGGCTCATGCATTAGTGCTCCTGTTGCTCTCTCACCAGGAGAACTGTGTTAGAGTTGTGTCTTTCCCACTCTGTGTGTGACACCCCACACCCTGTTGGTTGGCATGTCGGTATTGCCATCTTTTTACTCACGGTAACTGTGTAGTAGTTTCTCTTTGGAGCTTTAATTTGCATTTCCATGATGATTAATAAAATTAAATATATTTCCTTACATGTATTAGTTACTTGGAAACCCCATTTTGAAAAGTGATTCTGACTTATATTTAATGGGGGGCTGTCTTTTTCTTCCTGGCCCATAGGAGTTCTTTTAGTGGTTGTGAGGCCTTTCTCTGTTATGGGGACTGTGAATACTTGCCCATCCCTATTCACCTTTAAAAACAGCTAAAAAAAAAACCACCCAGCTTTATTGAGATATAAATCTCATCTGTTAGATGATATTCAATCATCTAAGTGGTTCTTAGTCTCTTCGGAGTTATGCGGTTGTCACCTCAATTGATGTTAGAACTTCTTTTTTGTTTGTTATTATTTTTTTTAATACAGGGTCTCCCTGTAGTCCCAGCTGGCTGGAACTCAGTATATACACCAGGCTAGGCTCTTTTCACAGAGATTTGCCTGTCTCTTCTTTTCAAGTGCTGGGATTAAAGGCATGCACCAACATGTGAGGCTAATGTTAGAACTTATCACCCCCAAAAGAAGCACCCAATCCTGAGTTTTCACTGCCTACCCATCTTCTACCCCTTTGGCCATAGGCAGCCTCCTATCTAATTTGTATTTCTATAAACATATAGAAATTTGTATTTCTATAAACATTTGTATTTCTGAACATTTCATTCAAATGGAATTAATTTGTGGTCTTGTAGTCGGCTTCTTGCCCCAACATGCGTTATTAAGGTTCACTCATTTTTGCATGTATCCCTGGTTTCAGAGGATCTGATGTCCTCTTCTGACCTCTGTGGACTCTGCCCACACATACATACATGCAGGCAAAATACTCATTAAAAAATAAATCAATAAATAAATAAATAGATATGAATGAGATAAAGAATAAAGTAGGGGCTAGAGAAAAGGCTCGTTGGTTAAGAGAACTAGCTGTTCTTACAGAGAACCTGGGTTCGATTCCCAGCACCCACATGGCAGCTAACAACCATCCGAAACTCCAGTTTCAGGGGATCTAATTCCTACCTCTGACCTCTGTGGGCTTTGCACAACACAGGTGCACTTACATACATTCAGGCATTACACTCATACACACACACACAAAATTTTAAAAAGAATAAAGTATTTAAAAATAAATTTAACAAAAGAGGCTCAAAACCTGAACTCTGAAAACACAGAATACCATTGAAAGAAGTGAACAAGGACCTAGGTGAATGGAGAGACGGCCCATGCTTGTGACTAACCCACCAAGTCAGCTCTCCCCCAGGTGACACATAAGTTTGTCTCAGCCCCATCAACATCCCAGTTGCTATTTTACTAGTAGAAAATGCTGAGCCAATCCTAAAACTTTCATGGAAACACAGGGACTGAGGTCAGCTAAAACAGCGTCAGTGCAGAAAAGTTTCAAGAATAGTGTGCTGCACACTCCAACCAAATTCATTTTGCCCTTACAGATCCCTCAATGTGAAGCATAATGCTTCATATTTTCCTGTATGGCTAGTACTTCTGGTTGCCAGTTTAGAAGGGTGACCTGCCCCACAGAGGATCATCTTCAAGGTTCCATCCTACCACCCAGTGATGGGCTAGGCCAAGAGAAATCGTGTCCTGACACAGCTCACAGCCTGCCCAGACATTGTGACGGAGGCAGGCCCATGACCAAGGCCAGTATGCAATCAATTAGCCACACAAGATCCCAGAGTCCACATGACTCAGCAGGGATTTCAGTGTTTTACTAGTCACCAGGACATTATAGCCACCAACTACTTAGTGTATGAATAGAGTGCCATAAATCAGTGTATTTTGAGTGTATTTGGAGAAGAGGCCCTAATGGAAGGTCCCCACTTCCACTTCAGGCAAGTCAGTCCCAGGTTCTTGAGATCCCTGTGAGTTCTGAGCCCCAGATGAGCCCCAGAGACAGAGGTAGGCCTCACTCTCAGACCTGTCCACCAGGTGTCCTGGGGTCTCTGAGGCTGGGCAGAGAGCCTGGTCTGGGTGCTGAAGTCCTGTGTGCTAGCCTCCTCCTTGGCCATAGACAAGTCATCTCCATCTGGGCCAGCCATTAAAGGGATGATTAGTCTGGAGAGAGAATGGAGCTGGCACTTTGGGGTCAGGCAGACCTGGGCTCAAGAGTTGCTCTCTTGGGGCCCTTGAGCAAATGGCTTTCTCTCCTGAGGCCCCAATCTGCTGTTGAAAGGACAGAAATAAGACCAACACAGTAGGACTGTACTGAGCCTTAATTAAGAAACTGGGGCTGGGGCTGCGGCTCAGTGGTAGAGGGCTTGCCTCACATGCATGAGGTCCTGCCCCCGCCCCACTCACTCACACAAAGAAATTGAATACGAAGTGTTGTGTGCATGTGGTCAGTAAATGTCAATTGTCATCATTGCCCAGCACCTTCCCTAGCTGGGTGCTAGAGATGCAGATGGAAGACAGAATGAAGAACACTGAAACACAACAGAAGGCATTTGTATTCCCATCTTGTATCAAAGGCAGGTGGAGTCTAGAGATGCAGTGGGTCGTCTAAGGTCACACAGAGGCACCTCCCTCAGGTAGACACAGGCTTGAGTATCTTCTCTAGGCATTGACTTAGCCCTACAAAGTTAGAGCAGGGACTCCCAATTAACTGGAGGAGTAGAGTGGTCCCTGATCTGTTTCTCAAGCATCATGCAGTTCCAGTCCTGTGTGCTGTCTTGCAAGGGGGCATGAACATGCACACTCAAGTGTAGACAGGTGCACATACACACTCATGCATGTATATGCACACAAACACTCATGTACATACAGGTACATTTATTCACACAAGGCATACATGCACTCTCATGAATGCTTATGCACACACATGCACACATACACACTCATGCATACCTGTGGGTGCACATACACACCATGCATATACTCATCCTCATGAGCCCTCACAAGTAAGACCATCTTCAATCTCTCAGTTGTTCTTCGGCCCCAGGGCCTTTGCACATGCTGCCCCTGCTGCTGTCAACACTCTTCATCTTGTCTCAATGTAGGTAATGCCTCCCAGGCAGCCTTTCCTGAGCCAGATCTCCTACCCTGCTTACCTCTGGCCCCATGCTGGTCTGTATCATACCACTCAGAACCCTGCTAAAGGAAAACTCTTTGTGGACAGAACGGCTTTCCTCTATCCTTGGGGCTTACTGCTTGAGCAAGCACTCGGGATGTTGAAGGAATGTTTGCTGAATACACAAGGAGATGATTTCTGGCTCTCCTTCCTCTCTGGAGATGGATGCTGGGACCCTGTGATGACACCCAATGATGGAGGCAGCAGAAACCTTCTTAGGTAGCAGGCATGCCCAAGTCCCATTAAGAATGAATGTTAGTGGATTGTGATTTTGCTCCAGGTTTGGAATAGTCATCTGCTGATAGTCCTGTCTGCTTTTGGCCATCCTGCCTATTGAGACTGAGTGAGTCGGTGAGAATTAATTACAAATTGGAATCTGGTTTACAGAGCAATTAATACTGAAGCTCCCCAGGGGATGCTGTGCATGCAGCTGTCTGTCTACCTTTGCTGTTCTTCCTTCTCTCTCTCCTTTTCTCCTGTTCTCTCTGTCTGTCTCTCTGTCTCTCTGTCTCTCTCTCTCTCTCTCCCCCCCCCCTTTTCGTCCCCACCCAGTGGCACTCCGAGTTCGGGCCTCACAGTGACAGGATCCTGAGCTTGGCTTTCCCTCCACTCACTCTCCTTTCCTGTTAAATAACTATTGTATAGTCCCTACTCGTATGAAACTCCACCCATATTGAAGGCAGTGCTCAGCTTCAGAAACAGCAGAAATAAATCATGTATGGCCCCTGTTCTAAACTTATGCCACAGAAAATACGACAGCTGTAGCATCCCTGGTCTGCAGGGGACACAAGCCCCCAGGGGATGCCTGAAAATGCACAGCATGGGTCCCATAGACCTGCTTGCTCCTGTTTGCACTCCTGCAACAAAGACTAGTGATAATGCAGGACATTTTAACCACGCCCTGCGAGAACAGATCCTCCTTCCTCTCCCTCCTCCCCCACTTTACTGTGACTCTGTGAGTTGATGCCTAAGCATCAACTGTGAGATGAGGGAGGCAATGACATGACCAAGGCTTCTGCTGACTGCTGACTTTAGCTGACAAGACTTTAGGAGACCAGTGGCCTGCTCAGAACTCCTCTTTGGCCTTAGTTTCTATTTTGCTATTCTTGCACTCTGGGGCTATGATACAGCAAAATGAGAGGCACTTGAGTACAATCACTGAGATGCCACAGCTGCAGGTCTGAAAACCAGGGTGGCCACTAAGTGAAAGGCAGGTGATATATTCAGGGGGGAGGGGTGGGCACACCAGCCTCAGTCCCAAGTAGGATGGGGCTACATTTCATCCTGTTGCTCAGAACAGCAGCAAAACCTTAGGAACTCACTCAGGGAGTGAGTCAGGAGTTCAAGGTCACCCTCAGCTACATAGTGAGTTCAATGTCAGCCTGGGGGTACATGAGACCCTATATTAAAAAAAAAAAAGACGCACACACAAAATACTTATGAACTGTTTCACCCTAGAACTTCCTATTTAATCTAGGCCTCAGTTGGCCATGGCTACCTGAAACCACAGATGTTGTGTGTGTGTGTGTGTGTGTGTGTGTGTGTGTGTGTGTGTGAAGTGGGGGGTGCTCTCCCTGATAACTGCATGTCCCAGTTTGCAGAGCAGCTCTGACCTTCAGCATGTACCTCACAGTATCCTCATGCTGGACTTGGCTGTACTCTTATCCTTGGTGGCCAGACAGGGAGGAAACTGAGACTCAGAGGTAAGAGCTTGCCCATGGTACTTCCACTCATCTTCAGGGTCCCAGCAGCATAGGTCCCCGAGGTGGTAGGTCAGGAAGGTGTTCAGGACACAGAGACCCTTGTCAGCTCCACACTTCTGGCTGCATGGTGGCGTCTATGCAGGTACTAGAGGGTGGCTCTCCCATCTTCATGGTGAGTTTTGCTGCCCCAACTCCTTTTTCCTCCCTCTTTCCTCCCTCCTTTGGCCTCTCCCCTTGCTGGCTCTTGATTTTCTTCCCCCCATTTTCCCATCTCCCCCACCCTGTTCCTTTTCTATCTGCTTCTATCTCCTCTACACCCTCCTGCCCTGTACCTCTTCACTGGGAGAAGGCCGGAGGGCTTCCTGGAGGAGGAGCTGGCCCTCCTCTCAGGTGCTTTCTGCTCTCAGCTCTATATAAAGAATATCAGTTCTTAGGCAGTGGGATGACCTGTCTCACCCAGCATTGAGTTTCCCACCAGGGAAGTGGTCAAGACAGGGTGATCAACCCTTCTGCTGTTGTCAGAGCAACTAGACTTTTCTAACCTGGGCTAGACCATGTGACTTAGATCTTGAAGTTTCTCTGTGTGCATTGCTCCACACTTCCCCATGTATTTAAAGCCATAGCCTCAGCACTCAGGAGGCAGAGGCAGGTGGATATCTGTGAGTTTGAGGCCAACCTGATCTACATAGAAGGTTCCAGGGCTGCAGAGAGACCCTATCTTTTCTGGACTGGAGAGGTAGTGCAGTATGTAAGAGCACTTGCTGCTCTTGTAGAGGATCCAGGTTCACTTCCCAGCACCCACGTCAGGGAGCACACAACTGCCTGCAGCTCCAGCTCCAAGGGATTCAACACCTTTCTCTGGCCCCTTGTGTACCCACATACATGTGACATGTATATAGAGAGAGAGAGAGAGAGAGAGAGAGAGAGAGAGAGATCTTTAAAAGTATTTCCCAGTGAGGAATATGTTCCCTCTTTTCCTTTCTTTTCTCTTTCCTTTTCTTCCTTTTGTGAAACAGGGTCTCACTGTGTAGCTGAGGCTGGCTTCAAGCTCAGTTCTCCTGCCTGGGTCTCCCCAGCTCTGGGATTACAAGTTCCCCACCATACCTACCTATGGGCTATGTCTTATTCTTTATCATTTTAGTGTTAATTACATTTAGTTTAATTCAGAAGTAAATTATTCATGATCAAGCTATTTAGTGAACTAGAAATAAGAAGGGAAAGCTTCCTGCTGAGTTCTCCCAGGTGGACAGAGCCCTAGTTTGTGTTTCTTTCCAGTTCTTCCTGTGTCGGGCTGCTGAAATGAGTGAGCTCTGCCCTGGAACCTTTCACAAAGCTGACTGGGGGTGAAGGCTGCCTGTGCCCTCATGACTTCTGTTTCCTACGACTTCAGTCTTAGTCTTTTTTCATTCTTAGTTCTGGTTAACTTATCATGGGCTGTGATTTTTTTTTTTTTTTGAGATAGGGTCTCATGTAGCTCAAACTCTATGTAGCCCAGAAAAAGCACAGCCTAGCTTCAAACGCTCTGTAGCCCAGAATAACCTGTTCTGATGAACTGTGACTTCTTATAATTTATTATTGTGTGTGTGTGTGTGTGTGTGTGTGTGTGTGTGTGTGTGTGAAGGAACACTGGTGCCATGGTACACATGTGGAAGTCAGAGAAAAACTTGTGGGAGTCAGTTTTCTTTTTTTTATCATGTAAGTCTCAAGATTTGAACTCAGGTCATCAGGCTTGGTAGCAAATGTCTTTTATGGCCCTGCTAAGACTTAAAAAAGCTTTTTAGTTAAAACCACATAGCACATGAGCCTCTTCCAAGGTGGAAATTTTCTTCCTTAGGGAAAAAAGTACCAATTGCTTTCTGGTCTTGTAAAAGGATGCCCACCAAGTTACTGTGGTGAGACCCGGCTCCATGTGAGCAAAAGAGACAGCAGCCCAGCGGGTGTGAGCTGGTTTTCCTGCTCCACAGGGGACAGTGTGAGGCCCATGAGGCTAACCTCACCTCCCAAAGCCACCTCTGTGCAGGCCAGATCTTGGAGTCACGGGGCCCTGTCTAGGAGGACCTGGACTGAATCCTGTCAGCCCATGTGTAACAGGACTCTGGGGTTTCAGGATTTCCATGGAGCTGTCCTGAGGGCCCTGGAGGACATGGACCAAGAAAGCAGAGACCTGCTGGCCCAGGAGGAGCTGCGGCAGGGCCTGCGTGAGCTACCAGCCATCCTTGACCTTCACCAGGGCATTCTGGATGACCTGGAACAGAGACTAGGGGACTGGTAAGCAGCCCAGGGTTCTGCACCCCATTTCTGCCACCTGAGGGTGGGAAGGTAGACAAAAATATGGATACAAAATGGTGTCTCCCCCCTCCTCACAATGTGCTGATCCCAAGGCTGAGTTCTCACTGTCTGTCCCCTCCCTGGCAGTGGGGAGGGCCAGCAGCAAGTGGCCGACATCTTCCTGGCTCGTGAGCAGGAGTTCGAGCATCATACTGTGCATATCCTGCAGTTTGACAGGTACCTGGGGCTGCTCGCTGAGAGCTGCCTGCTGTCACCCAGACTGGCCGCTGCCATCCGGGAATTTGAGGTGGGTCCCCAGGTCCTAAGTGATTCTTCTGGGAGGATTCTGTAGGGCTGGGGTGGGCATGGAATCACTTAACAGAGGTAGATGGAGCATATGAGAGGGCTAGGCTAGGAAGCAGAGGGGAGACCCAGCTGGGGGAGAGAAGGAACGCCAGGAAGGTAACCCAGAACAGAACAACACCTGTTGGGTGGGGGCTGGGCCACAGGAAGAGTCTTATGGCCACTGCTCTTGTCCCTCCAAAAAGCATCAGCCTAGCTAGGGCCCAGCTAGAGGATGACCAAAGATATGGTCACAAACTAGATCCTGGGTAGACAAGGGGGAGCTTGTCTCTGTTATTTAGAGCAGGACCTGGGAGAGGTAAGTTATTGACTATGACTGTAGGTCTGAGAGGCTGGTTCAAGAGGGCTTCCTGGTGGAGGACAGCCTGCTTTTGTCGATGGAGAAGCTGGCAGCTACTCAGGATTCAGGGCAAAGGTGGTATCTGTAGGTGCTGTGCACTGTGCCCTGAGTTGGGGGTCTCTGAGGGAGCTTCTCTTCCCCTCTCAAAAGCAGCAGAGTCCACAGGGGGGTGGCCAGAACACAAAGCACCGGCTGCTGCGTGTGGTCCAGCGTCTGTTCCAGTACCAAGTGCTGCTCACAGGTGAGCCATGGGGGTTGGGGGTGGGGAAGCACAAGGGCAGTGACTCAAGCAGGTATGGGAGGATGGCACAGCTCCAGGCCCCCCCAGTGTCCAGCAGACCCACACGGTCTGCACCAGTGTCCCCCCACCCTTGCTTCAGTGACAGCTCCCATCATTAAATGCAGATACCCAGTCTCACTCCTTCTGTGCCTTTCCTGATTCAGCTGACGTCTCATGAAAGCTGTCCTGGTCCACTCATTCCAATGGACATTCTTTGTGGCTTTTCTGCATCCTGCTTCCTGTCTTCCCTGGCTCTGTGATGCTCTCCCACCTCCCTCCCATCACCATCTGCTTTTCTGTCTCTCTGGCAGCCTCTTCCCACTGGCCCACCAGTATGCGACTTCACAGGGCTCAGGCCTAAGCCTTCTTCCTTCCCTTCCCTTTCTGCCATCCCCATACACTCTGCCTTGCGGACACCCCTGCCTCCATGTTGAGCTCCAGACCCTCTACCCACAGCCTCCCACATGGACATAGCCCCTGGTTTCTAAGGTTCCGATGGGGAGACAGACACCCCTGGGGATGGGGCACATGTAGTTCCAGGGGTTGTAAGGAAACTTCTGGGGCCTCAGCCTGAGAATTCACTTGCCTAATTCAGGAAGGAGCTACTGAGCACTGCCTGAGTACCAGCCCTGTGCTGGATGCTGCGATGGCAGTAAACAGGCAAGGCAGCAGCAAATGACAGTCAAACAGAGATAGAACACCAATGACAGAGCATGTACTTAGCATGTGAAAGGCCCTGGGCTCCATCCCCAGCACCAATGATACAGGGACACATATTTTTATATAAGAATGCAAATACATATTAAAATATAAAGACATATCTGTTAATGCTAAAGAAAAAGCAAGCAGGGGACAGGAAAGTAGCTTCTGTGTTAGACAGGCAGAGACCTCTCAGAGGAGCTGACACTGAACAAAGATCTCAGCAGAGAAAAGACATGTGCCGTATGATCTAGAAGACATGGCAGGTGGAACGAACAGCAGGAACAAAGGCCGTGGGGTAGGAACAAGCTTGGTATGTTCAAGAGACAGAAAGACTGCCAGCATGACCAGACTGCAGGGAGTGAAGCAGAATTGGTATTGGGGTTGGGGCCATGCCAGAGGGGCAGCGCGTTCCCCTGTGCTATGTGGCTGTTACATCTTGTCACAGAAGGCTATAGCTGAGTGTTTTTGTATCTGTAACCCAAAGGTGTAGCCAGTACCGTGCACACCACAAGTACTCGGCAGAGGGTTGATTGAGTGATTAGTTGTGGGGACTGGGATGCTGAGGGAGTCTCAGCATGGGCTGACAGGGTAAGAAGGTGGCCTCCCACTCTTGCGGTACTCTTCCCTCTCTGGAGAGGGGCAGCCACGCAGAGCACAGGAGGCTGCCTCACCAGTTGAACTGACTACTGTCTTTCCCTCTGCCTCTAGACTACTTAAACAACCTATCCCCAGATTCAGCCGAGTATGATAACACACAGGGTAAGTCCTGGAGGAAGGGAACACCTTCTTCTTTTGGCTCCACCCCCCAACACCAGAGTCTAAACCCGCATCCAGGATAGACATGGCCCCCTTCTCACCAGCTGGACATATTCTAAATTTAACCTCTCTGGGCTGTTTGCAGAGTATCCCCAAGTCTTCTGAGATGACCTCTATCTTCCTTGGTCATGGGAGCCCTGAGGGATGTGTCCAGAGAGGGAGAGGGAGGTCACAGAGGAGTCTAAGATGCTCACCACTACCTCCCACCCCTCCTACCACTATGCCCCTGCCAGGGTGGATCCAGTGTAATATAGGCAGTCTACAGCCAGGGAAGCTGGGGCAGTCATGGAAGAGCTGGGGTTGTGCCCATGACTTGATGCTATAGTAGGAAAAACTGGTGCCTCCCACCTACACAATTCTCAGGGGAGGCACACAGATGGAGAGGGGAGGGCAGAAGAGACATGCAGACAGAAAGAAGGGGAGTGTAGCTGGACTCATCCTTGCACACTCCACCATCTGCCCCACTTTCCTCCCTAGGTGTTCTGACCCTCATCTCCAAAATGACAGACCGTGCCAATGACAGCATGGAGCAAGGGGTAAGTTCAGCCACTGACCCCTTCCCTGGGTGCAGACTCCAGGACCTCTTCATCCTGTGCATCTTTCTGGTGCTGCTCCACTGTCTGTCTCCTGGGGTTCTACAAAGAACCTTGGGTTCTGGCCTTGACACTTGCTATGTGATCTTGGGTCCTGTGTGTCCCTCTATGGGCCACTGGTTCCCCATTTGAACTGTGAAGGAGGTCATAGACTTGTACAGACTGGATAAACAATGCTGCCTTCCGTGGTGTCACCTGGGGTGTGATATGTAACCAACATGCTCCTAGGTACCCTTACATCCCAGTCAGTTTCTGGGCGTAGGGTCCAGAGGCACACATTTTTAATAAATTACACCCACATAGAATCATGGATTCACTAGGTTCCTGGAATCCCAGTGCACATCTAGTTGTGACAGTGTGTAACTCTGTTTGTTGGACAGTGGTTGCATGTTCACTGGAGTCTGCTGAAGATGACTGGCTTTATTCCACATCCCAGCTCTACCTGAGCAGTTTTCATGGACATTTGTGTCAATATATTTACTGGACTGTTAACATGCTAGAGCTATGTGTTGAGAATGAGCCAGTTTTGAGTCCTAGCTCAGCACAGCAGTTCAGCAATCTTAGTCATGTCTTTCATCAGCATAGAAGGAGATGATGGTTGTATGTGTCAGGGTATTGCTCAGCAGCTCTCCTGCAGCGGATACACAGAGAAGAAGGGAAATGGGATCTATGGGTCATCCATCATATGGGTCAGGCCTGTAGTTATATGTGGACTGGAGGAAGCAGAGGTGCTAAGCCAGGGATGCCAGGCCTGGAGGAAGCCTGGGCTCAGCAGAGCAGTGACTGTGAATGCAAATAAGCACAACAAATGCTTAGAGAATGGAGGTACTATAGGTTCAGAGGACTGAGTCCCACAGCCAGGGTCAGAGGACGCAGCATCACTTCCAGTGAGAGGAAATGCTGTGAAGGGGCCTGTAAGCGTGTGCACACTGATGGGAAGGCAGAGGGAGAAAGGGCCTGGGCAGAGGCCAGGGATGGGAGATCTAGGGTACATCGACCGTGTTTTGGCACCCAGTGTGGCTCATAGGACTAGAGTCTGGGGACAGAGGCAAAAGCTGGCAGGGGTGGGGCAGCTGGGGTGGAAGCTGAAGGCAGCAGACTTGAAAACACAGACCAGTCTCTGACTGCCTCCAAGGAGGGTCAGACCTGTCATAGTCACCTGGTCCTCTGTCTCCCACCGTGATGTCCACCATGTCCTGTCTTTGTCTGTTTAGTGTCCTATATCCAAGTAGTGAGGCTCCCTTGGTGCAGCTGAGAGCGAGGTATTTCAGGGCCAGCACCCCCTCACTGCAGGGGCCCATGGTGGGTGGTCCGTGTCCTCCTGTAGGCAGGCCTGCCTCTAGGTTGGTATGGACATGTCACCCCTCCTTGGAGAGAGGTGAGTGTACAGCACCTGCAGGAGGATTGAGGCAGCCACACCTCCTGGCTTTCTTGAAATGAGGTGGATGCATGGGCAACATAGCCATTCCAACCTGCTCTGGATGAGGCCCCTGGCCCCTGCTTGCTTGTCTGGTCAGGGGCTTGCTTGTGACATAGTCAGAAGTCCAGGTAAGCCTGACTCACAGCTCAGCTCAGGAGCTGTGTTACTAAGGCAGCTGCAGCTCTGCCACCACCACTCCAGGACTCATCCTGCTTGGTAGATTCCTCAGGTCCCTCCGGGCTTTGCACCAACACCATGAGTGGTACTATTAGTATGTCACATATTGCCACTGCCCTGTTTGCAAAGAGTCCATGCTTGTGAGTCACCTTTAGTAGTGTTTCAGAAGTAATGACAGACTGTGAGGACGGGGTGGCTTTCTGGAAGGGATGATACTAGTGTCAGGCTCACATCTCCCAGGGCAGCTGAGCTGGAGATGTGAGTAGTAGGAGCCAGCACCCACCACTCCACTGATCTCAGACTGGACGCATGCTGTCAGGTCCCCCACTGCCACTGTCTCAGAAACAGCAGTAAGTGTATTTGGATAAAGCACTGGTGGGCAAGCCAGGACCTTGTCAGAGCAGCCTGCTAACAGAAAGCTGTCAGGCCATCAGAGAAGCTTCTAAGCAAGACTATAAGCCAGAAGAAGGGGAATAGTCTGTGGATGGATGGGAAAAGCCCTTGCCTTGCTAAGGAGGTTGCAGCACAGGCCATGACACCCCCCTCTCCTTGCCTTGTGGTGACCACATCTGCCCCCTGGAACTTATACTCTCAGCCAGACCTTGTGCCAGGTCATCCTTGACCCTAACAGTGAAACTTTGAGGAGGGCATGCATAAGCAGCCCCTTCACATGGAAGAAACAGATTGGAAACATAAGTTGTTTCACCCAAATTCACTGCACTGTGGGTGGGATGGCTGGATTCGAACCCAATGCCTTCTTAAAGATTTAAAATATTTACGTGTGTGTGTGTATGTGTGTGTGTGTGTGCGCGCGCACGCATGCTCCCATGCATATGGGTGCCCACAGAGGCTAGAAGAGGGCATTGGATCCCCCTGAGCTGGAGTTACAGGAGGGTATGAGCTACCCAGTGTGGGTGCTGGGAGCCAAACTCTGCATGCAAGAGTTGTACACACTCTTAACTGCTGGGCCATCTCTCCAGCCGCTTCCCCAACCCCATGCTTTCTTAAATCTATTTTTAACTGGTGTGTAAAAATTGTACCATGTGGTGGCACACACACACACACACACACACACACACACACACAAACACACACATTATGCAATATCTACATCCAGCTACCTTGTCTATCTCCTCATACTGAAGTGTTTCTTCACAGTGCAAATAGTGCTGCTCCCTTCTTGTAGGTTTCTGAAGTACAGAGGGATCAGTGTCACATACAGTCACCACCCCCCACCACCCCCACAGTAGCTCACCAGAGCTGCCTGCCCATCCTGTAACAAAGTGTTCTCGTAAGTTTTGATTGAATACCAGGCATTATGAAGTTCTGTGGAGACTGAGGGGACCAGCATTTGCATCTTGTTTTGGTTTGCTATATGTGGCATGATGTGGGGAGCCAGTCCAGTCAATGGTCAGCCTTCATCTCCTTCCATTGTCTCATGCTGTCTGTGGAGCTCTCAGCTCTGAGTTCCCCCTAACATTAAGCTCACCCCGACTTCCTACAGTCCCTACAAGCAGAAAGGCACTCTCTGAGACGTCTGGCTGCCCAGTGCTCTGTAGAAACCCCACCCTGCCTTGAGCCTGACTTTGGACATGTCCTCTGGGGTATTCAGCTTCTGTGTGGCATCAGGGCACAGCATAGGGTCCTCTCCTCAGGGCATGTAGCTTTTGCTTGGCCACTTCCTTGGGCAGTATATTTTTGCCTATGAGGCAGGTGAGTTTCCTGGCCTTCCCAGTGCTGAAGCCTTGTACAACTAAGGAGTCTAGGGCAGCTTGTGCACTTCATCTCAAAGGGGCTCTTTCTGGCCCCTGTGCTGCCCTCAGTGCCCAACAGAGACACCTGGAGGAAAGCTTAGAAGTTGGGGGTCATCACTGGCATCTGTGGCTCCATTACCCTGAACTGTGCACCAGGAGGCCATACCTGACAAATTCATGAACATTTCAGTTGCTTTCTTCTTTAATTTTTTTTACATTTATTTATTTATGTGCAAACATTTGGAGGTCAGAGAACAGCTGATGGAGTCAGTTCTGCCCTTCCATCGTGTGGGCTCTGGGGATTGAACTCAGGTCATTAGGCTTGGTAGCAAGTGCCTTTACCCACAGAACCATCTTACTTACCTTACTGCTTTTGCCTTACCTCCTTCTGCCAGCCTCTTCTTCCTGAATGTGGCATGATAGTTCCTGTATCTTGCATCTGTAGAGTGCCTTGTGGGTCTCTGTAATCCAGTCCACATGACCTAGCCTCTCACAGGAGCAAAGATATGAAGGCATAGATGATCAGGCCGTTTCTTGCCATTCAGGCAGGAGCAGTGGGCCACATCTCTCAAGAGGTGGATGAGGAGTGGGCCTTCTGTGCAGGGTGCCGCACCTGAAACGTTGGGGAACCAGAGGGCCTTTCCAAGGGAGTTGCTGCATGCGGTTTTCATCTACCTGCGTGAGGGTCAAGACACACCTGCTTACTGTTCTCAGGATCCTGGGGGTGCTCTGCAGAGTAGACAGATGGTAATGGCCCAGGGAGGGAGCAGCAGGGAGTTTCCAGGCAGCTTGTTTTTCTAAGCATGAGGCTGCAAATAGTTCACCTTTCTCACCAGGGCTGCAAGCCAGGAGAGATTGAGTCTAGTCCTTGAGTCCTAGGTTGCTGAATGCTGATGTCCCAGACCTTCTGAGGGACCTGAGGCCCAGTGACAAATGGGTGTGTCTGATACAGGAACTGCTCCCATGGCACACATGGTGGTATCAGACAAGGCCCATAGGAACTCCTTGACTGTGGACAGCCCCAGTTGTCCTGCTGTTTCTAGGAGCTTGGATTTAGGCCAGGCCTCTCTGAGTGCCATTTTCCTCCTTGGAGTTGGAGGTGATACCCCTACAGAGGAGATATGGTGTGTGTTTGGGGGGTGGGGACTGACCATTTCCTCACCCTACTCTCACCCACAGGAAAACCTTCAGAAGCTGGTCCACATTGAGCACAGTGTGCGTGGCCAAGGGGACCTCCTCCAGCCAGGAAGGGTGAGTGCCACAGGGCCAGGACCAGGGCCAGAGGCTCTGATAAGCCTATTGTTCAGCTGGGCTGGTCCCAGACAGGCCTGGCTACAGGTGCTGTTTATTGGGGCAGGGGAAACATGGTATACCACCCTGGGGTGCAGTTAAAAACAGTGCCAGTTAGTTCTGCTCACCATAGCTGTCCTCTGGTCCTCTTCATTAATGAGAAGAAGCACCAAGTGTTTTCAGTCCAGAGCTGCCAGGAAAACAGAAGACCAGCCCTTGGGACAAGCCCCAAGAAAGCAACTTAAAAATAGCATTCTTTACAAGATGCGGCAGGGTGATGCTTTTGAGTGGAGAATGGGCTTAGCATGTGCAAAGTCCTGGGTTCCATTCCGAGAGAGGGAGGGGGTGGGAGGAAAGGAGGAAGTAAGTGAATGATTTTTAGCTTCCAGATGAAAAACATACAACTCAGCTCAAAAAATAGAAGTATGATCATCACCCGTTGGAATGAGAACTTGAACCTAGTGGATTTTATCCAACTTTTGGGATGGTGCTAGTCTGGGGCTCTCAAAATACATGTGTGGTTTTGGCCTGGACCCTAAGTTCTGTAAAAACTTACTAAGCCTGTGGTTGTGCCCTCCAGAAGGAGGGCGCTGGAGGTCCTGTTCACATGTTGGCTATTCAGCAAACTCTCAAAGGCTGAATTCTAAATGGACCCCTCCTTCGCAGTGCCATTTAGGGAGAGAGTTATGACTGGGACACACACTCAGTGACTGAAGCAGTTTGGACTTGGCACTATGTAAGGACACTCTGGGAGACTGAGCTGCCCAGCTCAGGCTCCTGTGCCAGCAGCCTCCGTGAGTTGTTCCCGAGTACTCTGGCAGCCATGGTAACCGCTTCCCACCTACCCGGAGTGTCCCTGGCCTTTCTCACTTGATGACTGAGGTTGACCTCTTTCCCCACAGGAGTTCCTGAAGGAAGGGACGCTGATGAGAGTGAGAGGGAAAAGCCGACACCCCCGGCACCTGTTTCTGGTGAGCACCGGCCCCAAGCTAGGCCCCAGACTGTTGAGCTGTGGGGCTTTCTAGAGCCAGCATTTGGGGACAAGCAGGGGAAGCAAGAGAGTCTTTACCAAGTCAGGTCCCACAGTGTTAAGCTGTGGGATTTTCTAGGGCTAGAGTTTGGGAAAAGCATAGGGGACAGAACAAGGACAGTCTTTAGGATGAGGCTCCCTCTGAATAGCTAAACCTTCCAGAAAACCCAGAGCCTTTCCTTTGGCAGCCCCACCCCATGGCTCATGTGTTGTCTGAATGGTTTTGAGGGGAAATACTACTGAAATCAATCGCTCAAGCCAGGGCTTTCTTAAGCAATTCAAAGCCCCTGTTCAGCACCTTCTATAGTGTCTGAGACAGTAGAGGAAAACTCCTCATCCAGGTCTCCCAGCAGATTGTCAACCAAGGCTCAGAGGGCACCCAGGTTTGTGGCCCTGGTCCATCACTCTCTTCTGCTGATATTAACTTGTCTGAGGGCACACAGCCACACCTTGAATGTCAGGAAGTGTCCAGGCCTGAGTGGTTGCAATGCCAACCTCAGAGTCTCAAGCTATAAATAGCTCTTTGCCTCTATCTAGGACCCCAAGACACTGCATCTTCTGTGTTGACTCTCACTAGTATATATATCTGAGATGGTCATGTTCTAAAGAGGAAAGGTGGACTTTGGCTCCCTGTTCTGGAGATACCAGTGGTTCTGTGGCATTGGGCCTATGGCCAGGCAGCACAACAGGGCAGATCAGTTGCTCACCTCATGGGAAAAAAAAAAAGAGAGGAAAGGGAAGGGGCTGGGTTCCCACAGTCTCCTTCAAGGAGACCAGTGACCTAACTTCCTCCCATTATGCCCCACCCCCTAAAGGTTCCTCTCAAGAGTGCCATGGGGCTAGAGACCAAGCCTTCAACACATGGGCCTTTGGGGGACCCTTAAGAGCCAAACTGTAGGCCTGCTGCCTGCTGGTCTTCACTGTTCCCTGACTCCTGAGCCTCTTACTGCCATCCTTCTGACTGTCACTGGGGCTGATATGAAAACAGGCACTGCCATTAGTTGGGGGACATGGTAGCGAGTAGCTCTGGGTATACAGCTAAGAGCTCTGTGAATCAAGTGGTCACTGAGGAACCCCAGAGCACTGAGGGCATATGTGCAGAGGCCTCTTGAACATCTGACCAGCAGTAGAACTCACAGGATGGCTTGGCTCCTTGGGGGTTTCAGGGGTGCCACCAAGGAGTGCCAGGTCCCTGCACCCCCAGTGACCCACCATGGATAGAGCTTGCCTTTGGGGCCAGGGCACAAGTGATGGGGTACCTTCTCTGCAGATGAGCGACATGCTCCTGTACACGTATCCCCAGAAGGATGGGAAGTACCGGCTGAAGAGCTCACTGCCAGTGGCCAACATGAAGGTAAATGCCTGGTGCTGGGCACCCTGGGTCCAGGGCAGGGAGGAGAGTGGGGGTGGGGATCCAGCCTTGCTCTTCCCCACTGAGGAGGAAGGCCCTAGGAAACAGTGCTCAGCGTGGGCTGCAGCAGGTTTATGCTCTGGTCTCCAGGCAGAGCCGGGTGCCTGTGACATGCCTGAGGGTAGGTGGGGCAGGGAGAGGGAAGGGGCACCCCACAAGGAGGACAGTGCATGAGGAAGGGCTTGAAGGGCGCAAATGAGCAGGTTTTGGTAGTTTTTAAATGTGGTAAGATACAGATAGCACATTAACCATCTTAAAAAAAAAAAGATTTCTGAGTGTTTTGTTTATTATGAGCATTTTGCCTACATGTATTTAAGTGTACTGAGTGCATGCAATGCTCACCAGAGGCGAGAAAATGACATCTGATCCCTTAGAACTGGAGTTACAGATAGTTGTGAACTACTATGTGGGTGCTGGGAACTAAACCCAGGTTCCTCCAGGAGCAAGTGTTTTCAAGCCATCTCTCTGGCTCCCCTCTGAACTGTCTGAAGGGTATAGCTCAGTGGCATGAACCAGTGCTGTGAGGCAGCCCTGCCACCCAGCCCTAGAACATTCCTGTCTTCCCAAACAGAAACTCCATTTAACACTGACTACCCATCCCTGCCCCAAGCCCCTCCTGTGTCCCAGCCTGGCCAGACTCTTCTGAACAAAGGAATTCCCACCAGGAGAGAGTCCAGCATTGAGCCTAGGCAGTGCCAGCTCTGAAAGCCTGTCTCCTTCCTTTGTTCTGTTGCTGTGACTGTGACCGCTCAAGGGGCCTCGTGTAGGTAGACTGCAGCATCTCTCTCCATGAGTCCAGCTGGCTTTGCTGAGCATTGTCTTCAAGGTTCCCATGTGGCAGCATGGGTCAGAATCTCCTTCCTTTTCCAGACTCTTGGGAGGGGGGATGAGAGAGAGAGAGAGAGATTCTGTTGCTCTATTTCCATCAGTGGACAGCTCTGGGCTGTTGTGGTAGAGTGGTCATGGCCATAGACATAAGTGTGTGGACTAGCATGGTATAACTTGAACATGGAGGTGCTTGGGAACTTTGGGGAATTCTTGAGACAAAGAAAGTCTTGGAAAGATAATTCTGGTGCCACCTGAGGATGGGGTCTAAGAGGGGGACACTGGGGAGAACAGAGCAGCAGGTGGTAGGAGCAACCTTGTCAGAAGTCTGTTCACTCACCCTTGTAGACAAAGCTGTGCTAACCCTCCCTCCCACCCTAAAGTAGATGTTGGTTTTCCTGGCAGGTCAGCCGCCCTGTGATGGACAAAGTGCCCTATGCTCTGAAGATTGAGACTCTCGAGTCCTGCCTGACTCTATCTGCGAGGTATGGAGAACCCAGGGCAGTGGGACCAGAGGGCAGTAGAGCCAGAAGGCCCAAAGGCAGCGAGACAGAGCTTTTAAGGTGGGGATATACAGAATGGCAGAGGCCGGAGTCATCATTTTTACTCCAGTGCCCTTTTAAATGAAACACTGAACTTTCTTTTCAGTGTTTCTTAAGCACGATGTGGTCATAGACCTTCTGTAGAATATGATTTAAAAAAAAAACAAACAAACACTGTCCTGGTTTGTTTCTTCATTACTGTGACAAGATACTCTGACCAATACCAACTTGGGGAGGAAAGGGTTTATTCAGCTTACATCTCCCAGGTCACAGTTCATCAGGGAGCCCAAGGTAGGAACTCAGGGCAGGAACCTGGAGGCAGGAGTTGGAGCACAGGCCATGGAGGAACACTGCTTACTGACTTGCTCTCCTGGCCCCTGCTCAGCCTGCTTTCTTATGCAACACAGGCCCACCTACCCAGGGGTGGCACCACCCACAGTGGGCTGGGCCCTCCCACATCACTCATCAAGAAGATGCCCCTCAGACATGGCCACAGGCCAGTCCAATAGAGGCAATTCCCCAATTGAGGCTCCCTCAACCCAGGTGTGTCAAGTTGACACTAAAGCTATCCAGCACAACCACCCAGCATCCAGGACAGAGGCAGACTTTGTCTCAAAACTCCAAAGGCATCTGGTATGATGGTACATCCTGATAATTCCCGCACTGAGGATGCTGGGGCAGGAGGATCACGAGTCTGAGGCCAGCCTGGGCTAGCAGATTGAGACCCTGTCTCAAAAAACTGGGGGCTGCAGAGATAGCCCTGTCAGTAAAGTATTTGCCACACAAGCTTGAAGGCCTGAGTTTGATGCCCAGAACCCACATGAAAAAAAGCCAAGTATGATGGTACATGTTTGTAATCTGAGAGCTAGAGAGGCAGGCATAGGAGGAAGATCCCTGGGCTCACTGACCAGCAGTCTATCAGAACAAACAAAAAAATAACAGAGCTAAGTTAGGTGGTACATGTCTCAGGAGACAGAGGTAGGCAGATCTCTGTAAGAACAAGGCCAGCCTGGTCTATTTAGTGAATTCTAGGCCAGCTGGGGCTACAGGGAAACCATCTCCATCTCAAAAAAAAAAAAAAAAAAAAACCACACCAAAACAACAAAAAGAAAAAACACGGAAGGCTGGCACTTAGCTCAGGGGTAGAATATGTGCCTAACATACTCAAGGTCCTGGGTCTAGTCTCCAGCAGCACACACACACAAAAAAAAAAGATAGCTTCTGTGCCCAGAAACACATCTGCCCTCATAACGGTATCTCATTGTGAAACTTTCTGGGCGATTGGCTCCACGTGATGCTCAGGCCACTTAGATGTGTCCTGTGCCCAGTAGCTTTTGGCCTTGATGCTTTCTACAGGACAAGAGGAAGAGTGACCAGTGAACACCCTCTCACTGATCATTCCCCGTTGAGAGGAATCTTAGCATTTGAGGTGCTGCTATAATTAAAACATAAACTAGTTATCTGGTAAATTTGCGTCTCACAGTCTAGGGGCTGGGAAATGTAAGACCAAGGTACTAGTCAATTTGGGGTCTGGTGAGGACCCCTGCTTGTAGATGGCACCTTCCTGCTCTAACCCTATAGGGTGGAGGGCACAAGGGGTCCCATCAAGGAGAGGGAAGGCTTCCTGGAGGATGTGATGCCTGGGACAGCTCTGTGGCCTCTCCTTTCTGCTTGATGCAGTCAGGGGCCTCAGGGTCCCAGGGTATAGTTTCTGTGTGCCCAGCAGTGACAGGGTGGTAACAGACCAGGTTGGGGTTTTCATATGAGGATGGTCACCTCCTTCCAGCTGGGCCACTAATGTCTGATCTGTGGCCTGGAGCAGCCACTACCATTAATAGGTCCACTGCCTTTCTAGTCCAGACCCTGCACACTAGTGGGGGTGGGCATGTCCTTTGGCAGCATGACCCCAAACTGCCCACCGTGCCCTTTCAGCTCCCCAGCCAAGCCAAAGTTGTCCCTTCTTCCTGCCTAGACTTTCTGCCAGTTTGGGTGGCTCTTGAGTGGAGTGTGACACCTGGTGGACACTGTGAGAATTTCCACCCAGCTTTCTCCTTGGAGCTCTGTACACTCAGCCTGGGGTAGTTTCCCCTGCTCCTGAATGGCTATAGGCTCTAAGGAAGCTATATCCTCATCCAGGCCGAGCAGGCACTGGGAAACTGTTTGTTGGATATGTGTGTCTCTGAAGCTGTCTGTGGAAACGAAACGGAAGGCAGAGAGCTGATACTTTCCAGCACCAGCAGGCCTGTCCCTTGTAAATATCAGCACCAGCAGGCCTGTCCCTTGTAAATTGTGGGATGATGTGGGCCAGGTGCCAGTGCTTGGGCAGTAGACTAGGCTCAGGTTGGGGGTTGTTGAGCAAAGATTCACTGCTGGAGAAGGGGTGACAGGCAGAGTTGCCCAAGCGTGCTGTGGCTCACCCAGCCCATGCCTGCAGCTCCTGCGCTGAGAGGGACGAGTGGCACAGCTGTCTGAGCAGAGCCCTCCCCGAGGACTACAAAGCCCAGGCTCTGGCTGCCTTCCACCACAGCGTGGAGGTGAGTGGGGGCCACCCTGGGGTTTCTTGGGCTGATACTAGTGCAAACCACTCACATCAAGAGAACAAGTACCTCTATCCTTGAGACCCTAGCACTGTTCCTACCTCACCCCATCCACCATGCTCCCCTCAGAGTCAGGCACTTCGGTGCAACCCAGGAACACAGCACCTAGGCCACGCCTTCCAGCCTGGCAAGCTGACCAAGGGATGCATGCAGGAGAGGTTTACTCAGAATTAGAACGAGAATGGGGTGGGATTTCCTCAGCTTCCCCTCTGACTCTCTCCTGACTGCGGCTGTTGACCTGTCTCTGCTGCCACAGATCCGGGAGAGGCTGGGGGTCAGCCTGGGGGAGAGGCTCCCCACTCTGGTGCCCGTCACACACGTCATGATGTGCATGAACTGCGGCTGCGACTTCTCGCTCACTGTGAGGCGTCATCACTGCCACGCCTGTGGCAAGGTGAGTGACAGACTTGGAGGAGGGTATACTCAAGAGATGAGTGGGTGCCTTCCTGCCCAAGGGGCTTGGGGCCAGAGTAGAGGTTGTTCCTGCCCATTTCTGATCTCCTCCAATCATGGCCAGTTCCAGGCTGTTCTGCTACTGCATTATGTTAACCCTGGAGTGTGGGTCTCTCCCTCCCCTCGTGGGTCATTGGCCACTGATCCACGAGGACAAAGGGAGCAGAAGCAAATGGGTTCAGGACAGCCACTGAGCACGACGGAAAAAGACTTTCCTGGGAGGCAGATTCAGTGATACAGCTCCAGATTCAGTGATACAGCTCTGTTTATTCAGTCGGGGTCAGGGAAAATACAGTGTGGAGGCAACAGACAAAGCTTCAGCTGATAGGTGCTCATAGTATGCTTTATTTACATGTGATAGGGGGATCCTATCATCTGACTATAGGGCAATGCCTAATTATCATATAGAAAAAACCTGGGGGCAGCTTTATTGCAGGTAACTATGCCAAAGGTCATCCAAATAAGGTCACGCATCCGTGCTTGGCGGCACTTTCCAGGTAAGTCAGGCAGAGAGCAGGAGGCCCCCGCTGAGAAAAGGAGTCCTTCCATATAGCGCCAAGCCCCTTAGAACTATCTGGACATGGAGGACTACAACCTTAGTAGCAGGGTACCCCAACACTGGAGCACCCATAGCTCTGGTCCTCAAAGGAGAGTGTTACTTTACAGTTAATAGCATAGTTTTTCAGAAAAACAGGCATCTGCTCAGAGGTGCCCTGTAGCCCATGCTGGAAAAGCGGGGGCCTGCATAGCACAGCATGACTAGGGACCTGGAGCTGCCTGGAGGAGGTGAGTGGTGGATTAACAGATGGAGAGCACATGTTGAGATGGTGACTGATCATTCGTGTTCCCAACCTGGCCTTAGATTGTGTGCCGGAACTGTTCTCGCAACAAGTACCCCCTTAAGTGCCTAAAGAATCGGATGGCCAAGGTCTGCGATGGCTGCTTCCGGGAGCTGAAGCTAAGGAATGGGCCAGTCCCAGGCCCCATGAGAGGTAACCCTGCATGGCCCTTGCCTACTTCAGGCCCTGGTAACTTCTTTCCAAGTTCTAATGATACTTCTGTGGCCCTAGCTCCTACTGGAACCCACTTTCCCCTGACAGAGGCAGCCCCTGAGAAAGCCAAGGCTCCAGCTCACATAGGGCTTCTCTCTCAGGCCCAGCTCCATAAGAACCTGAGGATGCTCCCAGAAAAAGGACTCCATGGGCAGCTGAACTTGGGGGCTTTTGTGTCCCTGTGAAGGACTGAGTAGGCAGGGCCCCTGTGGCTGTCCATGGAGGCCTATGTTTTGTGAGACTTTTCTAAGATTTTTAATATGTATACTTGTGTATCTTATGTGGGTCCATGCACATACCCAGGTGCCCACAGAGACCAGATGTCAGATCCCCTGGAGCTGGAGTTACAGGTGGTTGTGAGCCACTCAGAATAGATGCTGGGAATTGAACTTGGGTCTTCTTCAAGAGCAGTGTGTGCTCTTAACCTCTGAGCCATCTGTCCAGCCCCATGGGACTTTTGGGGGTGTTCCACAGACCTGTGTTCTGTGGGGCTTGGCATGTTTGTGAGGCTGCTAGAATGAGAAACCTCTAGAAGCTAAGGTGGCCCTTGTGACTTTGTGCTTAAGAGACAGGCTGTGCTCAGCAGGTTCAGACAAGAGGGGTAGCAGGTGTATCCTGGGTCTCTCTGGGGCCACACCAAGGTGTCAGGGCCAGCGCAGCCCTGCTAATGGGACCAGGAGGGAACATGCCAACTATCCTGGGCCCATTGACCCCTCTGAGGCTTGGGAGGACCTGAGCCAGCATTCCAGAGACAACCCCCCTCCCTGACTTCTCCACTCCACAGAGCGACCTGTCAGCATGAGCTTCCCGCTGTCCTCAGCTCGCTTCTCCTCGGGCAGCACCTTTTCCTCCGTCTTCCACAGCATTAGCCCCTCCACCTTCAAGAAGCAGAAGAAAGTCCCTTCGGCCCTGAGCGAGGTAAGACCTGGGTGGGAGATGGCGACTTGGAAAGGTCTCATCCTCCATGGACAGGCTCGGACCCTCCTGTTCCAGTCTGGCCAGACTCTTCTGAACAAAGAGAATTCCCACCAGGAGAGAGTCTAGCATTGAGCCTAGGCAGTGCCAGCTCTGAAAGCAAGTCTGTCTCCTTCAGATGGCTCACCTGTGGGGGCTGCATAGTTGTTTGGGGGGCATCCTTCTGTCCCCACCCCACCCCCCTCTTTTTCTCTGCCCCATAGCATAGACCTAGGGGCCATAGGGGCTGCCCAGGTCACTGGCGAGCCACAACTGTGGGTCAGTTATCCTGTGTCAGCCTTCCTAAACTGTGAGCGCCCCCAGGCTGGCAGTCCACCCAACACAGGTGCTGGGCCTTCTTGAGGCCATGAACCTCTGCAAGAAACCTCAGAGCTGGCTAAAGTCACATCTATCCTTCAAGCAGGAAAAGATCATATGTGACATTCTAACCACAACCCTAGACAGTATGTACCTGAGAATGCAGGAGCCTTCCCAAGAAGTGTGGCTAGCTGTTTCCAGGTCCCCATTAATATCCATCATCAAAAAACCAGTATAAAGATGTGTGAGGGGTGAAAACTTTAAATGTGTGCCTCTCCGTCCATTAGCTTATTCCATTTGCAAATTAAAAATCTTGAAAATATGGTTGGAGCATAGCTCAATAGTAGAGCACTTGTCTGTCATGTGAAAGGTTCTGATCACCCCCCAAAATCTTGGAAAATAATATATACATGATAATATTTTTGCAAAAAACATACAAAATAGTATATACAATGGAAATGAATTCTGCCCAACCTCCCTTAGTCCCTAGAGGTAATTACCACCAAAGATTTTATGGATCCTTTGAGAAATGTTCACACATGTACATAATATAAAAATATGTCCATAGATCCTAGTTTATCTCTGCCACCCTCTGGAGGTCTTTGCCTTAAGTGTCCATATCATTATCCAGCATGGTTGCTCTTAGAGGACCCAGGAGAGGAACACTCCACAGCCCTACTCTCACTGGGACCCCACCTCTGCAGCAAATTGTTTCCCAACGGGAAGTTGAAGAAACCTGCCAGAGTTCCTGAATATATACCTCACAGGGAGGTTGCAGAATCAGATGCAGAGGTGCTCCATCAGGGCAGGAGGGGAGAGAGCCCAACTGGAATTTGAAGTCTTGTGCCCTCTGCCAGGACAAAACCCCAGCTTTCTTGCCTTCTCCAGTCTGAGATGGTTGTAGGTTCTGGGCTGAAAGGCCCAAGTTTTATCCTCTATTAACCTGAGTAGGGATTGTACTTCAGTAAATTCCTCATTCCTCTAGGCCTCAGTGTCCCCATCTGTAAAATGAGGAAAGTCAGAGGATGTTATCTCTAAGCCTGGCCATCGTGCTTTCCACTTTCCTCTAGATCAGGCACTGCACCTGCCAAGGTCTGCCTTATGCTCTTTACTAGTAAGAAAACAGAAGTTGGGTATGATGGTGCATGTCTCGAAAACAAAACAAAACAAAAAGCCCACAACAGCAACAACAACAAAACCCAAAAAACAAACAAATAAACAAAATCACATTCATACACATAAAAAAGTAAAAATAAATGAGATTTTTAAAAAGCTAGGTGTGGTAGCACATACCTTTAATCCCAGAACTCCAGGGGCAGAAGAAGAGGCTGCATCAATGACCTCTGTGAGATCAAAGCCAGCCTGGTCTACATAGCAAGTTCTATTACAGCTGGGCTACAGGGAGACTCTGTCTCAAAAAACAGTAAGAGCTGGCTCAGTGGTTAAGAGCACTGGCTGCTCTTTGCAGAGGATCTGGGTTCAGTTCCCAGAACCCACATGATAGCTAACAATCATCCATAACTCCAATTCCTGGAGACTTTCAACACCATCTTTTGGCTTCTGTAGGCAGTGTATGCATGTGATGCACTAATATATATATATATATATATATACAAACAAAACACTAATACAGAAAATAAATTTTTTAAAAAGAAACAAGAAAACAGACCCACAGAAGATCAGTAAATTGCCTGATGGGAATCCCAGACTGCATCACTCCCAGAAAGCTGGGGTCCTTTGTGGTGCTGGAGGTGGAACCTAGGTCCTCATGCAATGCTCTGTACACACTGTGCCAAAGCCCTAAATCCAATATTCTCAGTCACTGCCAGACCATGATCAGTGGGGTGTCACCTCCACACAGCAGCTACAGTAATGATTCAGTGGGGCTATACCCACCCCACTAGTCAGGAGACCCCAAAACCTTTTAAATAATCAGTACAAAATTCTTCCTATAAAATGTAAGAAAGCTGAACGTATATAAAGTCTCTAAATTGAAAGTGTACAAACTCCTTTAGGGAGGAAGAACCTGAGGTTCTGTGATTTGGGGCTCCAGAAGGGGCAACCCTCTGGGAGGCAGCTTTATACTTCTGGGTCCATTTCTTAGACTCTGAAGTACAGCTTTGTGGTCCAGGAGCGCAGAGACCTGATCAGCCTTTGAACCCATCTGCTGCTGGTGTACCCAGTCATTTTGGCTATTTGCTCCGTTCCCTGACCGCACTGCTTCCCTTCCACCAGGTGACCGCCTCTGGAGAGGGCTCAGCCATCAGTGGCTACCTGAGCCGGTGTAAGAGGGGCAAGCGACACTGGAAGAAGCTCTGGTTCGTCATCAAAGGCAAAGTGCTCTACACCTACATGGCCAGCGAGGTAGTGCTCTTTTCACCACTATTTTCCTGAAAAGGCCTTATGTTAAGGAGCAGGTGGAAGGGGGAGTTCAAAGGGCCAGCTGGGGTCTGCACTATCTTATTACCTGCAGGCCTGTGTCCTGGATGCTGGAACCTCTTTTGGTAGCAATCAAGCCTTTATGTTGGAGTGTGGCTGTGGATATAGAGTCACCAGAAAGCTCCATATAGGAATTTGCAGTTTATTTGTGTGTGGGGGCGGGATGCAGACCTGTGTAACAAGAGTACTTAAATGACACAGGTGGGATAAGCCAGTCAGGCCACAAGAGAAAACTACTTTCTGTTCTGTTTGGGTTGCCTGGGAGAACTTGCCACAGCTCCAAGGTAAATGGCCCTTTGTATGTTGCTCTTACTAGAATGACAAATGGCTCTAAGTAATGCTTCCAAATACAAGTGAAATTTCTGTTTTTATAGGACGTGTTGGTTTTACAGTTTCTAGAGTTTCAGTGTGGGCAAGGGGATGTGGTTGAGCTGGTAGAAAGTTTGCCTAGCAAGCATGAGGCCCTGGGTTCAATCCCCAGCACTGCATAAACCAGGTGGTGGTAGTGCATCCTATCATCCCAACACTCAAGAGGGAGAGGCAGGAGAATCAGAAGTTCAAGATCAACCTTGGCTACACAGTGAACTGGAAGCCATCCTGGACTACTTAAGACCCTGTCTCAAAAATCAAATACGCACAAGAGATCCCTCCAGGCTCAGCCTGCTGCTGGGGTAGACAAGTGTAGGCCATTTCTATCTCCGGGCCCTACCCCCCCCCCCCCCCTCTCCCAACAATGGCCCCCCCCCCCCCCCCCCCCAGTTTCCACAGACCAAATCCACTTTGCAAATAAGAATCCTGACCTTCTTTGGCAGAGGATATACACATTAGCCTATGGCTGGACCTTCTCAGATGACCTCGGGTGATGCAAACTCGTGTACCTGCCTCCCTTTCCACAGACCTGCAGTTGTGACTGTGAGGCACAGGGCCAGCAGAGGAACAGGCAGATAGAGGGGACCTTCGTTCATGTGTCCACAGTGGGGCTTTCTGCATGGGGGAGGGGGTTCATCTTTCCAGAACACACAAAATTGGAGCAGAGCTTAGAGCAGCTTCATCCTAAGGCAAGCTACAAAGCCCGGGGTGGTAGTATATGCCTGTAATCATGACACTTGAGAAGCTGAGGCAGGAGGATGTCCATGAGTCCTGGAGTCCTAGGACAGCCTGGTCTTAAAAAAAAGGAAAAAGAACAAACCAGTGGCAGGCACATTTTGCCATTTGCCAGATCAGGGAAATTCCAGCTTGATGTGCCTATACCAGGATCAGATGTTGAGATCTGTCAATCTAGTCTGTCCAATTTAGTGACCTTTGAAAGCAGATTCTTGGTTTTGCACACCACCTGCTCCCCCCCTTCCTCACACCATAGTCACTCTCCTTAGGTGCGTTTTATGACATCTATACTATGAACACATACTTTTCATTCATGTAAAATCTGCTACCTTCATATAGAAAAATTCTTTATTTTCTACTGAGCATTATTTCTAATGTCCATATGTGTTCTCTGGGTACATCTCATCAAAGTGCCAGTATCTTCATAGTGCCTGAGGGTTCTGTACTGAGGCATGTCAAACAAAGGGCTGCAGAACACGCATGAATGTGGTATCAGAACAAATTCTGGGACACATACTCTTTATTACTCCTATCATTAGGAACAATGCTTGAAGGTCGCAAGTTCAAATCTTGGCTCTCCCCCTTGCTGTGTGATCTTGGGGCTCTGAGCCTCTCTTTTTAACTGGGGTCAACACCATCTACAATTAAGATTTTAAAAAGGGCTGGAGAGATGACTCAGTGGTTAAGAATATTTGCTGCTCTTGCAGAAGACCTGGGTTTGGTTCCTCGCACCCACATGATAGCTCACAATCCTCTGTAACTCCAGTTCCAGAAGATCCAACTCCCTCTTCTGGCCTTGATGCCAGGCGTACATGCACATGACACATACACACACACACACACACACACACACACACACACACACACACAGAGTGTGTGTGTGCATGGCCTACATAGCAAGTTCCAGGCCAGCTGGGGCTACAGAAAGACCCTATCTCAAAAAGACCAGAAAATAAAAACTTAATAAATATTTAAAAATTAAAAAAAAAAATAATGGAGCTGAGAATTCCCAGCCCTAGTAGGTGGTGAGAAGCTGTTAAGTTTCTTTCCTTCCAGGGCTGGCCCTGGCTGGAAGCAAGGGTAACCAGGGCCTACCCTGCCCAGAGGTGTTCTTCCCAAGTCTTTCACTGCAGGCTAGGGGCTGACTACAAGCATGGGTTTAATCTTTTTTTAATCCTGTATTTATTTTTTGACAATTCATGTGTGTATACAATATACCTTGATCATATCCATCCCCAACAGCCCCCCACACTTCCCTGGGATATTACCCAGCTTGCCCCCTTCCTGTCCTTTTCTTGTTACCCACTGAATTCAATTAGTGCTGCTTGATGCACTATTAACTGATCTTCTGCACGTAACTGTAAACATGCAGTGGCCCTGGCATGTCCAGAAGGCAGCTTGACCCAGCATTCCTTCCCACCCTCCAGCTGTTTCCACCCCCCTCTTCCTGAGCTTTGGGGGTGGGGATAGAGGTACAGTTTTAATGTCAGTTTTTCCTTCTGCCTTCAGGACAAAGTGGCCATGGAGAGCATACCTCTGCTGGGCTTCACCATCGCCCCAGAAAGGGAAGAGGGCAGCAGTGAAGTGGGCCCTGTTTTCCACCTTTACCACAAGAAAACCCTGTTCTATAGCTTCAAAGCAGAGGACAGCAATTGTGCTCAGAGGTATCAGGAACAGCTAGTCTATCTCCTTGTCTGTCTCGCAGAGAACTGTGTCACCAGGGCTTTGCTTGCTGCTGTTCTGGTCCCTCAGTCCTAGCGCAGCTGCCTGCCTGTTCCAGGTGGTGAGATTGCCTTGACTCTTACAGTTCCTTTATGGGGTGGGGATTGGTTCGGTAAATTTTCACTGTTTCAGGCTGTGTGCTAAGTACAGGAATCATGTCTGGGAAACAGGTACGAATATGTCACAGTCCTTGGCTGTGGGCTAGTGGGAATCTCATCCAGTCACTTGGCTGCCCAGTGCTGTCTCTTCTGTTTCACAGGTGGATGGAGGCCATGGAAGGTGCCAGTGTGTTATAGCAGTCACCAAGCATGTGGACTCACAGCAGACTCCTACTTTGACTTGTGAAACTTTCCTGAAGCCACTCTGTTTCGGCTCCTCTGGATACATGTGTGGGTTCCATGTGGGGCTTAACCTTCCCCTCACAGATGGAGCCCTATGGGGTATTTATGGACCTTCCCCTTTCCGCATCTGTGTTTCCCAGCCTCCGTTACAAACTCTGTATCCAGCAGTGAGTTAAAATTTAGTAACTTGAAGACGTGGAAACCAAGAGAAAAGTACATTTAGCAACCCAGGCTTTTTAGTAGAAATGAGCTTTTCCTGGTTCTACTCCTGGTAAATATGACTGCCCTCCTTTATGTCCACGTGTATCTCAGCTGTTGTGGGAATCGACCAGGAAGAGCTGCTCACCAGAAGCACTTTATCCTCCTGTTGAGCTGTAGCCTTCAGTGCCGTGTCTTCCAAGGGATGGATAGAAGCCAATGGGGTCCAGGGACTCCCTTGCCAGTGGAAGGCTGACTCCTGGAGCCCTGCTGTGACTTGCCAGGTCCAAGCTCAAGTTCTACAGGCTAAGGAGGGAGGAGAGGTCTTCCCCTCTGCAGATCCTGCCACAGCTGAGGAAGAGAGCTCCCTCCCTCTCAGAAGCTTCAGTACCATACTGGGACTGCCCTTGCTGCTCCTGCCAGGGATCCCAGCAGCAGATCCACCCTTTTGTCAGTACAGACTCTTCAAAGACTTAGTGTCTGCTTTAAGTTTCTGTGTGCCTTCCCGTGTCTGCCTGTGCACTCTGACAACAGCATTTATGGGAGCTTGTCCCCACTGTAACACACAGGAATCCATGGGCTGTTATCACCCAAGCCCATTTACTTTTTGAAAGAGGTAAAGACAGAGAGAAGGGCGAGTCATTAGAAGGTGGTCTGAGAGATGCTTTGTACACCTGGGCAAAGCCAATTCCTGCTGGATGTGGCTCTTTATGCTAGATGGTTTTTACACAAAGCCGGGAGGGGCTGGATTCCTCCTGATGCTCACTGCAACTGAAAAAAATAATTGTTACCATTTTCTGATATTCTCTTTCCAAATCTGTTGCCTTGCCCCCTACAAAAAGGCATTCTGTAAAAAGCACCATCTCAAGGACTTATTTACATTAAATATTTTCAGGGATTTTTTTTCTAGTTTGCATTTCTTTTAAAATGTTTTACATTCAATGTGTAATTAATAGTTCAAGGTAGCTGAACAGGCAACTGTTTCTGTTAACTTCTGAGGGCATCACTGCCCCAGGATTGCCCCTGTGGTCACGTGTATGTGTTTGGGCCTCCCAGACCCAACCCAGCTTTACAAAGCAGAGCAGGACCCAGGACTCAGTATGGTCAGTCCCTTTGTTGTAGTTTCATTTTCTGTCATTTCAGTTACCTGCAATTGACTGTGGTCTGAAAATATTAAAAAGAAACTCCAGAAATAAACAGTGCATATGTTTCAAATCATTTTTACTATAATGTAGGTGTTCCATTTAACTATTAACCTCTCACTGGGCTTAATTGATCCTTTAAACCCTTTAAACATTATTTAAATCCTTTAAACCTTACCATGGATACATGTGTGGGCATGGGAAGAGCACAGGATGTATAGTCCCAGTGCTGGCTTGGTCTTGAATGACCCCTGGACTTGGACCACTGTCCAGTGTCACCTTCCAGCTCTGGGTTCAATAATGCATGTAATGGTCAGCTGAGGACCTCTCTCTGGTTTTTGTTTTTATGTTGTGCTAGAGATAGAAACTAGGGCCTCACGTATGCTATGCTAGGCCAGGACTCTGCCACTGATCTACACCTCTGGCCTCTTTCACCCTTTAACATCTGCTATCTGAAGCCTGGCAACGAAGAAATAGAGCTTTTATTTTTGTGGGAGTATTTACCCTGATAAAAATGCTAGCTCCTATGTGACTGGGCCAGGCCCTGCCTGTTTTAACTTTTGGCCACATGTTCTACCCATGGGTCTCTGCTACTGGTTTCAGGCTAACTTCTGCCTGACCAAACTCTACAGCCCTCCTGCCCTTCTCTTTATTCAACCCATTTTATACATCCATGTTACTGGGGCTTATCCAGAACAGGATGAAGCCACTTCTCAGGTCTGAGAGTAGGCCTGTCCACTGGCCCCAGATGCTGCAGAAAAGATGGACCAGCTGTGACGCCAGTGTTGCCTGAAGTTCCCTACTTCCAGCACAGCACAGAGTAGCCCTTTACTGTACACCCCAGCAAAGGCTCTGCTGATCAAGAGGAAGCCATGGTATGCCAAGCTGTGGCCCCAGAAGTGGAAAACCCAGTAATTGGGCAAGTCACTCACTTGAGTAGCTGGGCACTCGGGCATCCTCTTCTGCCACAGGAAGATCACTGCAGCTTCTCACAGGTTGGGGGAAGACAGGTGCACATCGAGCATTCATGCAAGCCCACTCACAGGCCCCACAGTGAGTAGAGTCGCAGCGAGAACTTCCTTTCTCCAGTCACAAGGAGAGTGGGTGGAAATGAGGCTGGCATACTTGTCCATTGGATCCTTCTCCCTCCATCTTCTTCAGCGCATCAGAGAATCTTGGCAGAGGCAGTCTTGCTTTGGGGGAGAGTGGCTTCCCAGGCTCACATGCTGCAGTTTTCTCCAGGCTCAGTTGGTCTGAAGCAGAAAGGATTCTGTGCCTGTAATTAAAGCACACCAGAAAGAGCAGGGCTGGCCACTAGAGTCTGATCCTGACAAGAATTCTCAGACATGTCAGAAAAAAGCTCTTGAGTTTCTGGTGATGATAAGGCCAGAGATTAACTCTGCCTGGCCTGCAGCCCAATCCAGGAGTGGTGCAGGAGGAGAGGGCCGCCTGGTCCATCTCTTGATAGATAAAAAGTAGCCATATGGCAAATAGGGTTCATCAGGAGAAAGCAGTTTATTAGCAAAGGAACACATGGGACAGATTCCCTTCCAGACAGGGAAAATGTCTGCCCTGGGTCATGAGCTGGGGTCTTTTAAGGGGGAGGCTTCTGCTTCCTGCAGAAGGCAGGAAGATGTATTTTTTTTAAAGGTTGGGGGGCGGGGCTGTTAAAACCTGTTCTCTTTAGAGATCAAAGGGGAAGCCTGCTGTATTGGCCAAACAGTGGAGAAAAGTCTGCTTCTCTTGATTTGAAAGACCAAGGTGTTTATCAGCTCAGTTCCCTTTTCTCAGGAGCTTGAGAAGTCCCTGAGACGTTGGTGAGGGGGCGGGGCTATCTGAACCTTAACATCTCTGAGCATGGCCACTTAGGCAGGTGTGGGGACGGCAGCCAACATGTGACTGGTCACTCTTTCTTTCATCCAGTCTCTCATTGGATGGCCCATGTCAAGGTCACTGAACTTGTAGAGATGGAAACTACAGAGGCTGAGAGTACAAGGGGCCGGGCCTGGAAATGGAGTTGCTTTCAGACACAGAACAGATCCAGCCATGTGCTGGAGCACAGTTAACTGATTTGACCTGCTCTCAGCACTCAGTCAGGAGGGGACAGCTATGCTCACAGCAAGGTAGCTGTTCTTAGCATGAGTCTCAAATTGGCTCAACAGCAGCTGGAAAGGGCTGGAAACAAGTTCTTTGGGTTTTTTGGATTTGCTGTCCACAGCATCAGAGGTGGTTCCCAAGAGGCTGACTGCCAAGACTCCTGCTCATAGCCACCATGGAAGGGCAGCATGGTCCCCCAGAGCCAGCTTGTGCTTAGCAGCACCCAGCAGGCCCCCTGTACCCCCATTACTTAAGTGGGACCACCAAGAGTGGCATAGATGTGATGACTGGGATAGATGTCCCCCAAAGCATCACATAAGGCTCGGTCTCCAGGGTGCTGCAATTGGGAGGTGTGATGAACCTTTAAGAGGTAGGAAGGTCTTGAAAGGGATCATGGGCCCAGGGCCCTGCCTTGCTCTCTTGCTTCCTGGCTTAGGAGTGAGCAGTTTGCTCTACCATGAGCTCGTGCCTTTGTTGTCCAAGTGTCCCTCCCTTTAGGGAGGGCCCAAAGCAACAACTTCCCCTAATCCTGAACTAGAATCCCTGGAATTGTGAGTTAAACATTTTCTCTTTAAAAACAAAACAAAAAAACTTTATTGAGTTCCAGGCCAGCTAGGGCTACAGGGAGACCCTGTCTCAAAAAGACAAAAAAAAAAAAAAAAAAAAAAAAAAAAAATTGTGTATGAATGCCCATGTTGGGCCAATGCCCAAGGAGGTCAGAGGTGGCATCAGATCACCTGGAACTGGAGTTACAGTTGTTAGTCATCATGTGGGTGCTAGGAATTGAACCTGGGTCCTCTGTAAGCAGTCAGTGCTCTTAAGTGCTGAGCTCTCTCTCCAGCTCCTAAACCTTTTCTAAGTTAACAATCCCAGGTCTTTTGTTATACTGATGGAAGATGATTAATGCCAGTCAGTGAAAGATTGGTGGTTCCTGGGGAACAACCATTAGCAGTCACTCTCTGGACCAAATTTTCTGGAAGAACTCCACAGTTTGGTTAGTAGAATGTAAGAGCCATACCTTGCCATGGATTTGAGGATGATCTGTGACAGAATACTTAGAGGTCAATTATTTGGATCCTCTATTAGACATGTTTGCTGAATATTAATAGTCCAAGTACATTATAGAGGTTGATTTGATAGTATTGATTTTTCAAGTTTCTAATCAGATACTACTATCAATCATCAGCAAACAGCACTGACCTCTCCAGCGCTGAGGCTCTGTGCGAGTATCAGCACCAGGGAGTGCCAAGCACCTTGACCTTGCTATGTCATTTAACGCTCCCCAGAGGCCTGTGCTGCAGAGCTATTACTACCTCCACTTTGCAGGTGAGGTGGCTGGGGACTGGAGATTGCTTGCTGGGGTCACAGCTATGGTTGGCAAGGCCCTAGAGCAGAGCCTAGTGGTGGCTACTTTCAAAGTGTTTCCCTGGATTGGCAAGAACAAAGGCTCCAAACCTCATGACCTCAGTTCAGTCCTCAGGACCCACACAGTGGAAGGAGAGAACTGACTCCCACAAGTTGTCCTCTAACCATTACCCCAGTACTGTGGCACATGCTCCCCCCTCCAATAAAATGTAATTTTAGAGCTAAAAATGGTGGGGAAATGACTGGGTATACAAATCAGTGATGCAATGCTTACTCAGTTCCTAACACACAAACACGTAAATCTTATGTGTATGCATGCCTATACATAAAATTCCTAGTCCAGTCCTGAAGGATGGTAGTCACATTGCCATGCTCTGTCCTCTTCAGATAATGTATTTGCATGTATCATGTGACCTATTAGTTTCACATCCTATCCCAGGAGTTTAAAAACAGGGCTCCAACTTGCAGCATGCTTGTTGACAGTGTTTTCTTCCTATGGGTTTTACTCTGTACCAGCCTCTCCTTTCTGTGAAGGGCTGCTCCTTCCCACCCCAGTGGCTGTGTCCATCAACCCCAACACTGCCCCTGAGATGGTCAGAAAAGGAGGTTGCTGGCATTTTGCTGGACACTACACCTTTTATAGTCAGACGCAAGGAATGGTCTGGACAAGGAAAAGCTCAAAGAACTTCCCACAATCAGCAGGTATTGTGGTAGCAGCCAGGGGGCCACAGGGAGTTTCCAAAGCCTTCTGGAAGGAGATGCTGGTTGGTAGGTGTCTTAGTTTGTTCTTCATTGCTGTGACAAAACACTCTGACCAGTACCAACTTGGGGAGGAAAGGGTTTATTAGTCTTACATCTCCCAGGTCGCACGCAGTTCTTCAGGGAGCCCAAGGTAGGAACTCAGGGCAGGAACTGGAGCACAGGCCATGGAGGAATGCTGCTTACAGGCTTGCTCCCTTGGCCCCTGCTCAGCCTGCTTTCTTATGCAACACAGGCCCACCTGCCCAGGGGTGGCACCACCCACAGTGGGCTGGGCCCTCCCACATCACTCATCAAGAAGATGCCCTTCAGACATGGCCACAGGCCAGTCCAATAGAGGAAATTCCCCAATTGAGGCTCCCTCAACCCAGGTGTGTCAAGTTGACACTAAAGCTATCCAGCACAGTAGGTTACCACCTTGGCACTCCTGTGTCAACTGCAGTTAGATTAGACTGATCCGTGTCAGGTCTTTACTGCCATGGACAGCCCCTTCTGTATGCAGGCGTGATGAATTCTGAAGTACCTGACACCATTGCCAGCTCTCTTGCCCCACAGCATTGTTTTCTGACCCTTCAGGTCTCACCTTTCTCCCAAGGGTGTGAATATACACTGCTGGCAGAGGTGCTGCCCACCTGCCTCACTGACAGCACCAGGAAGACTGAGCTACGATCTCACTCACTGCTCACAGGAAGCTTAATGCAGTCTCTTCTCTTCCCTCAACCCATCATCCTGCCTCTGGGCAGATCCTCCTGAGGCACTCTTGATGCCAGGTGTATGGGTTGCACCCCATATCTACAGCAAGTTGGCCAGATGCTTACCCACAGCCAGTGGGTGGCATCCTCAATGGTAATTTTTAAAAAAAAAAAATGCAATGAGCTATTGCCTGCATGTGTTTAAGTGCACCAGTGTCAGGAAATGCCTGCGGAGGTCAGAACAAGGAGTCAGAGCCCCGGGAACTGGATTTGGAGTTACAGGTGGTTAGCTGCCATGTGGGTGCTGGGAATCGAACCTGCTGAGCCATCTTTCCAGTCCCAAAGGTCATTAATTTTCATTTATTCTTCACCAATTGAAACTCTGCCATACCACTGGCTGATAAATGCTTTAACACAGGGCAACATTACCTACATCACAATGGAAACATCCATGGACAAATCTAAATCAACGTTGAATCCTGGGGCCTGCAGAATCACACTGATAAGCAAATTCAGTATTAGTCAACTGGAAAGCAGGTTTCCTGTAATGGAACTTAGTTACTTCTTGGGGCCAGAACTTCAGCCACCTGCTGCTGGAGGAGTGAGTGATGAGCACTGTGGCAGCCAAGCTAAGTGGAGTCCAAGGGTCTGGAACACCTTCATGCTTAGGAACTCCATCTCCAGTGAGTGTGAGCTGCCAAACACCAAGCTGCAGGACAGAAGGGGCTCTGGTAATAGTGCACTGTGCCTGAGGCCACTAGGAAGGTCTTGAGGTAACTTCTGAGCTGGAGATGGACCTAGGAGAGGGTTGTTTAACAGGGAAAGTGGCTGGAGAGGTTTATGTGTGCAGACAGACATGGAGTGCCATGACCAATAGAACAGGCTCTAGACTGAGGTAGTTCAGAATTGCCAGAGTGCAGGAGGTCATAAAAGTGACACAGGCTGTCAGGCTGAGTCATTTGGGAACACAGAACTCATCCTACAGTCACTACTAGACTATGGAGGCCTTGAGATGCTTTGGAAAAACAGATCTAGGTTTTGGAAAATCCACTCTGTCCTCTATTTAAAGATCAACTCAATATGTAGGTTCGTTCTGTTGCAGCTGCCCATCACTTGTTTTCAGATTTTACTTTGAGCCGGGCGTGGTGACCCACACCTTTAAACCCAATACAGAGGCAGGTGGATATTTATGAGTTCCAAGCCAGATTGGGCTATATAGTAAGGCCCTGTCTTGAGCAACCCCCCCCCCCCAATAATTTTATGTGTATGAATGTTTCTCCTACATGTATGAAAAGTTCACCAAGTGTGTGCCTGGTTCCTGCAGAGGCCAGGAGAGGGAGCTGGATCCCCTGAAACTGGAGTTAAGGATGGGTATTAGCTACCACGTATGTGCTAGGAGTCAAACTCAGGTTTTTTGGATAGGCAGCCAGTGCTCTTAACCACTGCGCCAAATCTCCAGCCCTTGTCAAGTGTGTTTTTCATTCATGGCTCTGTGCCCTTCCTCAGTGTGGTAGGCCCCTATTCCCTCCCCTAAACCTGCAAAGACTTTGGTGATGGCCTGTAAAAGGAGCAAATGGAGCAAGTAACTGTGATGAAAATGGCACTTTGTTTCTGTGACACTCAGCTCTTGAATGCACCTACCAAGCTGTGAAAAAGCTAGAGCACGTGCAAAGACCATATGGACTTCACACCAACAGCATCAGCCAGACACAGATGACTCCAGCCAGCCATCACTTATCTGACCCTAGAAGTCTAGGTTATAATTTGCTAAAAAGTGACTGTTGGTTTGGGTGTGATTACACAGCAATAGCCAGAAAAATGTGTGTTTCTGAGCTCCCTCCCCAAACTCACTGAAGACAACAGGTGAATAAAGACATACTCTGAAGAGTAGCAGGACAGGACTGCAGGGAATGTCGATAACTCGCTTTTGGAAGAGGGCTGGACACAGTGGCAGCTGATTTGGCAAGGGAGATGTGTCTGCAGAGGGGGACGCCTGGGGGACCACCAAGGAGGCACAAGCCTACTGGAAGGCTGGGATGCGGCCAGAGATAGAAGGATTAGTCTGGGCTCTGTAAGGAGTTGCAGATCCCCAACTCATACTACACAGACAGGCAATTATATTTCCACTTAGTAGGAAGTTTATTCTCTGGAAAACAACCCAGAACCTGGAGACAGGTGTGGCTGAGCGCTCAGCCACAAGATGCTGCAGAAACCAGACTGCCAGAGAGCCAGTGGGCTCTCCTCCTAGCCTGCTGAGTTCCTAGTTACACATTCAAAAACACAAAACCACTTCACAACAACTCATACTCTAAAACTGGGGACCAGGGGCAGGTACACCTTTCTGAGAACATAACCTAATTTTTCATCAGTTTCCCAAGATTCATGTCTTCTCCAAAAGACCAAAAAGATATACTGTTCTAAGATATCTGAGCAAAACTCAGAAACCCCAACTCAGCAAGGCCTGTTAGACCAAAGAGCCACCTGCTAATAAATATTCCTTCTGTGTCCTTGAGTTCTGAACCACCATCCTACCCTAGGGACATCAATTCTCTTAAGAAGGGGATCTCGAGCCAGGCTTGGTGCCTTTAACCCCAGTATGCAGGCAGATTTCTGTGAGTTTGAGGACAGCCTGGTCGAAATACTGAGTTCCAGGCCAGCTGGGGAGATTCTGCCTCAAAAAACAAAAGGGGAGGCTGTTCAGCAGAAGCCGTGACCTCCCCAAGTAGCCTTGAGGAACTGTGACAGGCTGACTTTGACAGAAACATGGAGGTGGGAAAAGAGGGTTCCCTCCTCTCAGAGTCCTCAAGGACAGAATGATTAATAAACGTTCTACTACCTGTAGAGCATGTGACTGTCTCCAGCTTGGCCTCTCCAGCTGTAAAAACAGGATAATAACATGCACTGCATAAGAGCAGAAGAGCATGTCAGGAATGTGCAAATCTGATACTCAGATTGTCTGTTTTGATTCACTTTTTTTTCTTGAGACAGCATCTCATTATATATCCCTGGCTGGTTTGCAACTTACTATGTAGACCAAATTAGCCCGGAACTCACAGAAATCTGCCTGCCTGAGTGCTGAGATTAAAGGTACGCACTACCGCACCTAACCCAATTCCAATTCTTAACAAGTAGGCTAAGGGACTACTGGACCTTTTAAGTTTAATTTTACAAAATTTAAGAATTATTCAAGTAATACTAATAATTCTGAAAAATGGTTACTACACAGTAAAATAAAGCATAAGCTATTACAGAAAAATATTTATATGCACTAAAGGTAATTATAAAGTCCTCTATGAAGTTATCAACTTTACATTGAGAGTGAACGAGCATTCTTTTTCTACCTGCAGTGCTAGGGACAGAACCCAGGACCTATTTGCTAGGTAAGTATCCTACCACTGAGCTACACCCAACCTGAAACCATTATTTATACTATCACAAAAGCAGAACACTTTAAAAGTATAATGTCTGCTCAGTAGCAGGAACTTAACTCAGTATAGTCACAATTATAGACTTTCAGTCAGGATTAACATCCAGAACCGACTCCTTTAATACCAGCACTTGGGAGGCAGAGGCAGGTGAACCTCTGCAAGTTCCAGGCTAGCTGATGCTACAGGGAGGCCCTGTCTCAAAGACAAAACAACAACAAAAAAAAAAACCCCAACCAACCAACCAACCAACCAACCAGAAAACCCCCAAGAAAAAACAAAAGAATACAAAGCAATTTATTCCATGCTAGAATCTAAAGATGGAACTGCATGGTGCAGTTCCTGCTTTCAAGGCTACAGAAAACAACCACTGACTGATCACAGTACATTCTGGTACCATGAAAGAGACCTGCTCAGGGGAACACCAAAGCAGAAGACTTCCACTTACCCAGAGTACAGATTAAGCTCACTTTGTAGGTCAGTAAAGTCACCTAATCTTGTTTTCACTGAGATTAACTTAACATGGGACAATATGAGTATCACTGGTGTCACATACTGTTGCATGTAAAAACCTACCCACCCTTACACCATTAGGGCTGAGAAGGACATAGCACATCTCCATCCAGGGCTCAGGGTGAGCAGGTGCTCAGGTAACGCACACACAAAGGTGAGCAGTCTCACTTATCACTCCCTGTGAGCAATTTCTTCATTTATTTTGTGTAGGAATGTTTTGTCTACATGTGTTAAGTGCACCATATATGTACAGCGCCCATGGAGGCTTTGGATCCCCAGCAATTGGAGTTATCAACCACTGTGAGCCACCATGTGAGTGCTGGAACTGAACCTGGGTCACCTGCAAGAGAGCTAGTGCTCTTAACCACTGATCTATCTCTCCAGTCCTGGAATTTTTAAATCTAAAACATTTTAAAAGGTCAAGCAATTTTATTGAGATACAGCTCAATTGGTAGACTGCTTTCCTAGTATACACCAAGGCCTAGGTTCGAACCCAAGCACAACATAAACTAGGCATGGTGGAGATGGAAGATGAGAAGATAAAAGTTATCCTCAGCTACATAGTTTGAAGCCATCCTGTGCCACATTTTAAAAAACTGTTCTGGGGGCTGGAGAGATGGCTCAGTGGTTAAGAGCACTTACTGCTCTTCCAGAGGATCCAGGTTTGGTTCCCAGCATCCCACTGTGGCTTGTAACTAAATGTAACTCCAGTAACACACCTGGTACATACATGCAGGCAAAACTCATACACATGAAGTAAATTTTTAAAAGTCTTGTTTTATTTTGCTTTGTCTTGTTAATACATGTTGGCAGTGACATCAGTACCCCAAGCCTGGAACCCATCAGTGTGACCTGTGATGCTCCACAAAAGGGCTACAGCTGGCCCACCCCACACTGACATTCATCACTTCAGAACCCAAAGCCTGGCTCCTGAGTGCATCCCCAGTGAAGAGCCTGTTTTAAAAAGCCGGGTATGTTAAAAGCATGGCAAATGTAAATGTAAGCGCCTCAAGAGAAACTCACACAAGAGCATACAACTAATGTAACACAACACATCTTATAATGCACCATTTTCTAAGTGACCATAAAATGCACTGTTACAAAGCACCACTGACGCCGTGGCGCACGCCTGTAGTCCCAACACTTGGGAAGCAGAGGCAGGTGGATCTCTGTGAGTTCAAGGCCAGCCTGGTCTACATAATGAGTTCCAGGACAGCTGGGGCTTCAGGGAGACCCTGTCTCAAAAAGACCAAAAAAAAAAAAAAAAAAAAAAAAAAAAAAAAAAACCACCAAAAAAAGAAAAAAAGCACCACTGACCTCAGCTTGCAAAGGCCTGCTACCTGCTAACACTGTATCTGTGTTCCTTTGCTGTTTTCCAGAGGAAAGCTGCTACAACTTTAAACAACTTACCTTAAAAGTTACTGAGCACTACTGCAAATGTGGCAAACAGAAGCCTCAGGCTGACTTATTCCAGCCCTGCTCTTGCTTACTGCTCCTACAGCACCAGACTTGGGCCCAGTTCCTTGTCTAAATGAAAGTTTAACAATGTTACCTTCATAGACCCAGAGT
>NW_008357033.1:7848829-7850394 GCF_000622305.1 Nannospalax galili | reverse complement strand
GGGGGGGGGGGGGGGGGGGACAAACCACAAAACTATAAGCCTTTGTAGGTCCATTAATTACTGTTTCTCTTTTAAACCTTGTACAACTGTCAGGTTCCTCCAAAAACCATATTAAATTTTACACTGTATCTAGATACGTGGTTTAGCATTAAAAACAAAATTTTGAAAGAGTACACAACAAAGCATATTTACAAGGATTACAAAATCCATGGTTACAAGGACTTTACCACCAAAATTCTGGGTTATCTCAGGCACATCACTTAGCTTGCTGGTTCACTTACCTGTCCTATAAAATAAGGAAACCATCATGGAGTTAAGAGGATTTCACCAGAGGCCCCTCTCAGCTCCAGGGTGTGCAAAGGCACCATAACATTCCAAGTGGAGTGCTTTTCCTACATTGCAAGGTGAGGAGGGCAGGGAAATGTGTTTAAAACACGTCCCACCAGATAGAAGATTCTGGGCAGAATTCTCAAAGCTGGAGTCATCCTTCTAAAAGCCAACAAACCTACTGCAAACATTTAATCTATTCATCTTGAAGTATTTCCAATAAGAGAGGTGCAGGGGAAATAACCAAATGGTACAGAAATGCTGTCTACAGAATACAGTGATCAGGAGGCATCTAACAGCACTACAGGCTGCATAGAGGAATACCGGCACCTTCCCAAGCCAAACCCAAACTATACATAGGCAAAGAAAACCTATAACCCAGGGCTTGTAAGATCAAATGGCCACTGCTTCTTAGAATCTAACCGTGTGTGCAAAAACTTTTACACTCATGCTATTTTTCAAATCGCGAAGGAGAGGTGTATGGCATTGCACAAGGTTAGGATCGAAGCTAAACAACTGTTTTAAAGGTGGGCCTGGGGCCAGGTGTTGTGGAGAAGGAGGATCTCAGAGTTCGAAGCGAGTTTCAGGTTTCAGGCTAGCCAGAGCAACGCGGTGAGGCAGCCTCCTAAACAAAAACAAGGCCTGGAGCGGCCGTACCGTTGCCCCAGATAGCCAGAAGCAGGCGCGTCCTTGGACTTTTAAAACAAAACCACCATGCTGAGGAAGGCCCAAGGCGCTCGGTACCCACCCAGGAAACCACCCACTTCCGACCTCCCCGCGCTCAGAAGCCAGGCGAATCCTGGAGCCAGATGAGGAGCGGCTTCTTCAAACAACAAACGCTGGAGGAGCTCCCCGGGTGCTCGCGCTCCAACGGGCGGAGCCATCCGCAAGCCGCTGCGCCCCGAGGGCCGGGCCAGGCCGCCAGCCGAGTAGCGGGGCGACGCGGCCACAAGTCTATGCAGCGCGGGTCGAGCCTCGGTCCTCCAGACCCCGCAGACCCCGCCGCACCTGCCCGACCCAGGCCTAGGTCCGCAGCTCGAGTGGCGGCCGCGGCGTTCCGGTGCGCGCGCGCGCTCAGCCAATCGCGTGCTCGCCCGCCCCCCGCCGCCGCGGCGAGGCTGGCGCCGGGAAGAGGAAGAAGAACATTCGCCCTCCTCCTCCCAGCGCGCGGGCGGCGGCGGCGGCGGCATCGGGGTCACGAACTCTGACCTTTCACTGACAAAAACAATAACAAAACC
>NW_008357033.1:7844934-7848604 GCF_000622305.1 Nannospalax galili | reverse complement strand
ACCCGGCCTTTTACCTTTGCCACGGGGCGGCGGTGGCGCCCGGCGCTTTGCATAGTGGGCCGGGCCGCGCCCTCCCCGCCCGCCCGCGGTCGAGCGAGGCTACCCGAGCCGCTGCCCTGACCGGGCCGGCCGCGCGCCGCGGGGGCGGAGGGGAATGGCCGCGGCCCCGCCTCACGCCTGGCCCTCCGCCAACGCCGCCATCTTGTCCCCGCTGCGCCGGCCGGCCGAGTTCCCCTCGGCGCGCACCTCGCCTTCTCCAGTCCTCCTGCCTCGCTCCCCGCTCCTAGCCCCTGCGCTCCCCGCCTGCCGTTGGCAGCCACCCCGACCCTACCGCCGTTTTTCTGGAAGGGAGGGTGAAGGGAGAGAGGCGGGTGCAGGGCGCGACCTCCTGAGCGACGGCTGAGCTGGCCAATCACCGCCTAGATCGGAGGGCCGCGGCCTGTGGTGCCGCCCCCGGGTCGTGGTGGTTGGCTGGGGCAAGAGAGGGCGGGACGGGAGCGGAGTCGCGGCCTCGGGCCGGGGCGGTGGAACTCTGGCCCGGAAGGCGGCCGAGTGGGTTGAGCCCCCGGCGTGGCCTAGTGACAAGAGCTCTTCCGCACGGGGACGTTCTGACGCTCAGCTCCAGCCAGTGAAATGGGGACACCAACCGTTTTAGCCAAGCCGCGCCTCTCAGGATTGAAAATGCAGTCCAGGCTACTCTGCGAGCCTCAAAGTAATTCGCAAATATTTGGTTGGTTTTTATTTCTTGTGGTGCAGGGACTGCCCCCACGTCCGTATCCCAAAATGTTGGTATAAAAATAGGGCTAGGCGTGAGATATCCATCCCCGCAGGCAGGAGGCCGAGGCGGGTAGATACTCTGGAAGATCAAGGTCTACATAGCGAGTTCCAGGCCAGCTGGGGTTACAGGGAGAACCTGTCTCAAAAACCAACCAACTGGAATGGAAAACCTCTCAGGTGACGCTCTTTTATACCTCATTAAACGCAGATGTACTTCATTATAGACACTAGGCATACATCTAGAGAAATAAGCCTGTCAAGGTGTGTTCGTTCCCTCCCCACCCCCTAATTTTTGGATGCTGGAGGATTAAAAGGCTCAGAAGTGGTCAGTTCGAAACTGGATGATGATGGGGACTAGTTTAGATTGCAGAATAAGGAGGGCAGGATTCTCTGAGGCTGTGATAATTGAATAGAGGCATTCAGGAAAAGCAGAAGCTTGAAGGTGGGAAGGAAAGGCTTTGCTGAATACCTGGCTTTGCTGAACAGCCTTAGAAAATCACTTCCAGATTTAAGTCCCTTGTCAGCTTCTTAAATCCATTTGAATCCATTAGATATTTGCTAAACCTCACTAATACCCCAGCTCTGGGTTAGGAATGCAAAGATGGCTGGCACAGATCCCCGTATATATGTGCCTATGATTCCGTACATGTGAATTCTGTTCTCTCCCTATCTCTGGACACACAAAACGTTGAAAGTGACTGGTCTAGTTATCAGCTCAGTTTACTAAGCAGTGTGATTCTGGGTAAGTTACATAACCTTTTTTGAGCCTTAATATCCTCATCTGAACAGTAATAGAACCTTCCCTGTTTAAGAGTTAAATGAATTAATGTAAATAAAAAGAAGGGCTCCTGGAACCCTTAAGGGTGTGGTAGCACATGCCCTTACTTGGGAGACTGAGGCAGACTGATCTCATTGAAGCCAGCCTGGTCTACATAGTAAGTTCCAGGCCAGCTGGGGCTACTGGGAGACCCTGTCTCAAAAAGACAATATATATATATATATATATGAGCAAAAAACACTGAATTGAAACAAAGTCTGAACCCAGGAGTAATAACAGAAATATGGAATGCTTTACAATTTGCAAGCTCCAGGAGTGGTAGAAGCCCTTTGCTTGCTCCCTACTTATAAGCCTTTTCTGATGCTTGTTGTGGTTTTCTTATCCCTGAACCACTAGCTCTCTGTGTTCTGGACACACTGGTCCGCCTTCATCTTAACAGCATGGCTTACCATCTTCAGACCTTTCACCCTAATACCAATTGTCTGCCACTCGTATTCCTCCTCCACTCCTAATCGTGCTGAGATCTCTGCTAGAGCATTCCTTTCTCTGGGAAGTCATCCCTGGTTCCCAATGCTAGTCTGGACCAGATTGTTTCTATTGTGTTCCTTTCCTTTATTGCCTTTATCTCACTTTGTACTTACTCCTGTATGTGATTGCTTGATTAATGTCTGTTCTCTTGGATGAGCTATCAACTTGAGGGAGGCAGAATTATTGTGTATCTAGTACTTAGCAGAATACCTGGCACATTTTATTGAGTGAATTGTTGGTAATGAACATCAGTGGTAAGAGAGTTGCTGCATACTTAATTGGTACCTTTTTATGTGCACTTGTTTGGCAGTTAAATTAGCATGTCCAGCAATAAAATGTCTACTATGGAACTTGGATGATTTTCAGAAGTGGTCTCGACAGACCCTGCCCCTGACTAGAGTTGTAATAATGAATGAAAGGACCCAGTTGAGTCCTTTTTTCCCACTTGTGTTTGTGTTTCTGTATGTGTGTGCCCACCCATGCGTGCGGTATATGCATTGGGTGTTTTCACCTCTTTTGAGACAGTCTCTCATTGACCCTGGAGCTTGCCATATTGGCTAGACCGGCTGGCCAACAAGCCCCCAGGATCTATTTGCTTATCTTTGCCCCACAGCCCTGAGGTTAGAGATCTGCATTGACACCCCAACTTTTGAGTGTGGTTGTTGTTTTTGTGACAGGGTCTCCTTATAACCCCAGCTGGTCTGAAACTTGTTGTGTAGACCAGACCAACCTGGATTTCACCAAGATCCACCTGCCCCTACCTCAGGCATGCTGGGATTAAAGGCTTGTACCACCACTCCAGGATACACTATTGAATTTCATTGTGTATACTGGGGTTCCCAATTCGGGCTGTCATGCTTACTTAGAAAAGTGTTTTACCTATTGAGCCATTGTTCCAACCTCCTTTATAAAAGATTGTGTGTGTGTGTGTGTGTGTGTGTGTGTATCTGTGTGAGTGAATGCCACTTGTGTGTGGGTGCTCAAGGAGGCCAGAAGAGGGCACATCCCTTGGACCTGTGCTTACAGGTAACTGTGAGCTGCCCTGTTACAGTGATGTGTGCTAGGAACCAAACTCATGTCCTCTGGAAGAACAGCAAGTGCTCTTTACCACTAAGCCAGCTCTGAAGCCCTCTTTTTCCCATTCTTTTTTTGTTCTTTTTGAGACAAGGTTGCCCGGTAGCCCCAGCTGGCCTGAAACTCCCTATGTAGACCACACTGGCCTTGAATTCGCCTGCCTCTGCCAAGTGCTGGGATTAAAGGCATGTGCTCTTTTTCCCATTCTACAAGTTGATTTGTTATTGCTAGGTTAATAAGTTAGTAAGTTTGTATGTGAAGAAATAAATAACCCAAATATAATCATGTCATTGACTTTACCAAGGAGTAAGTACTCAGTTTTCTTGAAATCAAAAGTTCTAGTTTTTTTGGTTTTTGTCTTTTTTAAAAAATATTTTACTTGACTACTTTTTTTTTTATGTGTGTGAGTGTTATGCCTGCATGTCAATAGGTGCACACATGTTTTGCAATGCCCACAGAGGTCAGAAGAGGGCATAAGATCCCTTGGAACTGGAGTTATAGATAGTTATTAGC
>NW_008357033.1:7806453-7842808 GCF_000622305.1 Nannospalax galili | reverse complement strand
TAAGTACTCAGTTTTCTTGAAATCAAAAGTTCTAGTTTTTTTGGTTTTTGTCTTTTTTAAAAAATATTTTATTATTTTTATTTTATGTGTATTGAGTGTATTGCCTGCATGTATGTAAGTGCGCTCATGTCCTGCAATGCCCTTGAAGGTTAGAAGAGGGTGTCAGATCCCCTGGAACTGGAGTTGCAGATAGTTTGCTGCCACATGGGTGCTGGTAGTCTAACACAGGTCCTCTGCAAGAGCAGCCAGTGCTGAGCCATCCATCTGTCTAGCCCCTGGTTTGGTCTTTTGAGACAAGTCTGGCATAGGCTTCACTGGCCTGCAGCTTGATGTGTAGACCGGGCTGGCCTCAAACTAATAATGATCCTCTTGCCTCTGCCTGCTGAGTAATTGGATTAAGTACCACCACACTGATTTTAGTCTTTTTAAAAAAAAAATCTATCATGGAGGGGGTGGAAGTCAGAGATCAGGGAAGAAGCCAATAATGGCTTTGCAGGAAGTTCGATTCATTCAGCACCCATTCATTTTAGGTGCTTATTTTTCCAAAGATAAATTGGATTGATGCAATGAATTTATTGAAAATCTCCCTTTAATTATATACTAAAGTTAAAAGCAAATTTTACAAAGTATATGTTTGACTTCCATTGAAAAGGCTGGTATTATATAAAAAATTTGTATTTGGGGGTTGGAGAGATGACTCAGCAGTTAAGAGCCTGCAGAGGCCCTGGGTTCGATTCACAGCTTCATAGTGGGTATGAGGCCACCCTTGGCTACATGAGATCCTGTCTTAAACCGAAAAAAAAAAAAACCATAATACAAATATTTGAAATTAGACAACTTACAGTATCCTTTTTTTTTTTTTTTGGACCAGGCTGACCTGGAACTTACAGGGATCTGCCTGCCTCCACCTCCCAACTGCTGGGATTAAAGGCATGTGCCACCATGCCGGCACAGTATCTTTTTTATAATACTTTTTTTTTTTTTTAATGTATGAGTTAGGGGCTAGAGAGATGGCTCAGCGGTTAAGAGCACTGACTGCTCTTGCAGAGGACCTGGGGTCAATCCCCAGCACCCACATGGTAGGTTAACAACTGTCCAAAACTCCAGTTCCAGGGATCTGACACCCTCTTACCTCTGTACACCCTCTTCTGACCTCTGTGAGCATTGCATGACATGGGTGCACTTACATGTATGCAGGCAATACACTCATACACACAAAAAAGAAATGTATGAGTGCTTTCTGTGCCTGTGTATGAGTGTACTACATACTTGCCTGGTGACTGTGGAGACCAGAAGAGGGTGTCAAGTCTCCTAGAACTGGAGTTACATATTCTGGTTAGCAACAGTAAGCACAAGACTGGAGAGATGGTTTTGACTACTCTTGCAGAGGACCCAGGTTCCATTCCTAGCACCTACATGGCAGCCCACAACCATCCTTAACTCTAGTTCCAGGAAATCAGGTGTCCCCTTCTGGCCTCTGCAGGCACTGCATACATGTTGTGTATATACAGGCAAAACACTCATACATGTAAAATAAATTTTTTTTTAAATTTTGAGAGCAGTAACAGTGCTCTTAAATAACTGAGCCATCTCTCCAGCCCCTCTTTTTAATAATAGAAGCAATCACAGTTTTAATTCTTTATTTTTGAATGTTTCTTTTTTCTGTGCTGAACTTCAAGAGATTTGGGTATCACTCATTCAACTCTTGATTCTGTGAACAAATCAACTCTTGATTCTGTGAACAAATCAACTTGGGGTAACTGAGAAAAAAACTTTCATGAAAGGCAGTATTGTCTTAAACCGTTAAATTACTTGTCTTTTCTGCAGAGTGCCTAGTTAGCCCTAAATGGGACACCTGTATCCCTCTGAAGGCTCTGGGATTATTGTGAATGTTTCTTTTTCTGTGTTGAACTTTCTGTGCTGAAAGATTGTAAGAGCCAGAGGTAGAGGTGGTGGATGATCACAAGGAAACGGAGTTTTCCAGGCAGCAGGGCAGTTACTCTTACGAATTCACAGCAGTTGTGACAGTGTGCACAAGACCAATGTAAGCTCAAGCCAGGCAGAAGTTGGAGGAAGTGCGTAGGAAGCCCCAGCCGCAGCTGATAGTTGCTGGGAAAGGGAGAGTCAGTATCACACTTGGTAGGTTGACCAGGCTCTGGGGAATGGACCCATACCCAAGGGGATTTGGGCACACAAATTAGACATGATAGGCCTTAAAAAAAAGAGGACATGGATGGAAATGGTGGGGAGGGATTCTGAATATGACCAAAAAAAAACATTATATAAATTCACAAATCCAATAAAAATATTTTTAAAGATTATTTGTCTGTTGCTTTAAAACGTGCTTGTGGACACCGAGTTTTGTTTTCATAATCATGTTATGGTAATCTCAGTTCTTGTCTTCTTGAAGGAAGGAATTCAGTTAGGAGACATAAAGAGTTTAAGCTAAGCAAAGCAAACACTTCCAAAATGAGATTGGAGTAGGCTGTCCCAAAGTGGGGCACAGCCCAGTGGGTTGTATATTATGGATTTTAAAAAAGCTTTTGTGAATATTTATGAGGTCCATTATCACATTCATAGAATAAGGTGACTTTTTCCCCTCCCAAAGTATGGTGGACCAGCTTTAGAAAAGTCCACCAAAAGCTAGGGGTTTCAAAACCACAGTATGGATGATGGATGATGCTATAATAACATCAGGTCATTTGAGGATGTGGGCGTTTGTTGGTTGGTGCACACACTGTGAGAAAGTGCCCTGGTACTTTGTGTTCTGATGTATCAGCCGCCTAACTGCAGCTTAAAGGATATTTAACCACAAAAAAGCAGTCCGATGGTTGGAAGACACAGCTTACTGAGACACAATTGCAGTTTTTCTCAGTTATTCTATATTTATCTCCTGGCCTGCCCTATGTCAATCACACCTTCAGAGAAAGAAGAAAACCCTATGTCAATAGCCTCCTCACTATGTAAGAGGAGTTCTAGGAAGTTTTGGAATTTTTTGTTCCGTTTGAGATGTTGCCTAGGCTTTCTTCTAACTGCTGGCCTCCAGTGAGTGAATCCTCCTGTGTCAGTCCCTGAGCAGCTGGGACTATAGGCAAGTGGGTGCTGCCATGCCCAAGTTGGGAAGTTTTAATGGCCTCAAGGAGTCACGTGATCTTGTGATGTGGAAGAAGCTTGGGCTGTGGAGCAGAAAAACTTGGCTACAGAATCTTGACTCAGTAGCCTTTTTGAGGTTTATACATTCTCCATTTAAACCAGGGAAAGAGGGAGTTAAAACTGAGTTTGGAGGGTGGGTATTGCCCCAATGACTGCAGACAAGGCCACCTTGGGCCAGATGATGAGTTCCAGGCCAGTCTGAATTTCAGAGTGAGACCCTGTCTGGAAAAACAAAGTAGGAAGTGGTCTTGAAGCTCATCACAGCCTCACAGCTGATGTCAGTACCACCACCCCCTCCCACCCCAGATTTTAGTATGTCTCTTAACTGCCAACTACGAGGAGCTTAAATACTTTTTCTTCTGTATATGATCACCATCTGCAACCCAGAGGACTAATTCACATTCCTGTAACACACTAGAAGATGCAGTGCTGGGTTTGCACACAGGCAGGCATCACTATGCCTGGCTCAATCACTTATTTTTATCCTCATTAAGAGGCTAGTTTGTGCTTCAGAAATGAGTCACTTTTGGAAGTATCCACAGGGTCTAGGGATATTTCATCCTCCAGTTTCCCTGAGAGCTAGGTTTTTTAAAAGGAGAGGCTCTCTCCCTAAAGGAAGGAGAGCTTGGGAACACAGTTCATCTACTATAGTTCACAGTCATGAGGAAGGGCTATTTATGCACAGAGGCAAGAGAGGCTTAGCTCAGGGCATCTTGGCATGGGTGTTAAGGGGTAATTCAGGTCCATACCCTGGCATCTGGGTACTAGAGAGATGGGAAGTAAACCAATTTACAGTAATGCTTTTTACTAGGTTTATTAGGTGAATGCTTTGGAATTGTAAAAACCACCTGTTTTACCAAGACTAAAAGCAAGTGTCACAAAGTAATATATCAGCTGAAAAGGCTGATAATTAGAATGTTTGTTGGTATAGTTAATACAGTATAAGGTTTCTAAGAAAATTATTCATAATTTATGTTTCTTTTCTGAAGTTCAAGATAGCCTCTTATTGAGGAAAAAAAAAAGTGATTGAGCTGGGCGTAGTGGTGCCTGCCTGCATCTTCTGGTTTGTGACAGAAATGTCAGTGATTCCACTGGGTTGCAGATGGTGACCATCCACAGAAGAAATCATCAGCATACTTCAGCTCCTCATAGTTGGCAGTAAAATAAGAGACACACAAAAATCTGGGGGCATAACGGGGAGGGGCCTGCCTCAGATGTGAGACTGGAAGATGGCAAGTTTGAAACCAACCTGGGCTACATAGTGGTCTCAACCAAAAGCTAAAAAATAAATGAAAAATAAAAGAAATTGGGGGTGAAGGTCAGTGGTAGAACTTGTATTTACAAAGGCCTGATTTTGATCTTCTGCATAAAATGAACAGTGGACAATGACATTTCTGAAATGTTCTACTAATTCAGATACATAAAGGTAACAGTTATTAGGCATAAGAATATTCACCAGAGCACCAAGCCCTCCAGCTAGCAACAATCTCTCCTCATCAGCTGTGAGGAGTAGGTTATGGCATAGCTGCACGTTAGAATCCTAGATAAAAGGAAAATGGCTTACCTGTGGTTTTCACAAAAACATGTTGAACAGAAGAAGTCAAACACAAAAAAGTATTACTACCTAGAACTTAAAAAAAGCAAACGTAATTCCTGATAATAGAAAGTGGAAGAAAGGAAAGTTAATGACAGTGGTGGTACATCAGACTTCTGGCTCCTGTTAACAGTTTGATCTGATTGGTCTTTACCTCTGTGTTCTGTTAGTGGCTATTCATCACACTCTTTGCAGTTTGGGCACTTTTGAATTTGCATGTTATTATTCAGTTAAAAACTTTACTTACAGGTCTCTTCGGGTAAGCAGCCTGGGGTGACCCTGTAAAAATGGTTTGCTGTTCTCACAGAAGACCCTATAAAATCATGCAGATCAAGAGATTCCAAACTTTATGTTCACTTTAAGAATACACATGAAACTTCCCAGGCCATCAAGGGTATGCATATCCAAAAAGCCACCAAGTATCTGAAAGACATCACTTTGAAGAAGCAGTGTGTGCTGTTTGGTGGTGTAATGGTGGAGTTGGTAGATGTGCTCAGGTCAAACAGTTGGGCTGGACACAAGATCAGTGGCCCAGAAAGAGTACTGAATTTTTGCTGCACATGTTTTAAAATGCAGGGAGTAATGCTGAACTTAAGGGCTTAGATGTAGACACTCATCATTGAGCATATCAGGTGAACAAATCATCCAAGATGTGCTGCCTAACTTAACAGAACTTAACAGAGCTCATGGTTGGACTAACCCATACATGAGTTCCCCCTGCCACATAGAAATGATCCTCACTGAAAAGGAACAAATTGTTCCTAAGCCTGAAGAGGAAGTTGCACAAAAGAAAAATATCCCAAAAGAAACTGAAGAAACTTATGGCATGGGAATAAATTGAGCATAAAATAAATGCAGATAAAAGTCAAATTAAAAAAAAAATGGGTTGTAAAAATTATCCTCGCTGTTCTCTGTCCTATTTTGGTCAGTGCAATTACTGTGTAGTTAAAACATTAAAACTGTTTGAGTTCCTAAAACCTTGTCATGGTAGAGCCACATGAGAAAATTTTGTCAGCATTACTGAAGCATAACGGACATACTTTGCAATTAGCGACTGTATGAGTAGCTACTATAATGGTCTGGTCCCGAACTAATTGATGTTCTGTTAGTGATTTTGCTTCCTTGGCTTCATTTTTCTTAGAAAGTTATTTTGAAGAGCTCTGTGATTTAGAGGGAATGTTGTGATTTTCAGAGTCAGACATAGAAGTTGGACCTTTGCATATCCTTTAAACAAGTTAACTTGTGAGGCTGTTTTTCCCATCCTTATTGTTGGAGCTCAGGCATCATACTCAGAAAATATGCTGAAGATTCAAATCAATGCCTAGCTTGACAACAAAACCAGTTCATCATAGGTCCCAGAAATCTGCCCCACTTTTCCCAGCTGTGTACCCCTGACTCACATTATCACATTAATGCAAGAAGAGTCCACATGCCATTACGCTTGGACCCAAGGTAGGATGAGGAAGTCACCCACAGTGTGCAAGGGTTTTATAGGAGCAGTCTCCACACAGAAAACTGTTAGGGTGCCCGAAATACTGCACAGGAACCCCGTGACTGTGAAAGCTGCTCCTTTGCCCTGCTGTCTACTTCTTGTCCCCTTCCTACCCCCAGCACATAAATGCCATTGCTCCCCTTCCTTACTGGAAGAAAGAAGTTTCCTATGGATGGGCATGATGGGCATGAAATCACATGACCAAAAAGCTAAGTAATCTTTGAGTCTAAAAACTGGCAGGACTTTGATGTGTGGGCCCAAACTTGGCCTTACAGGTATCCAGGGAGCATCTGTCAATGAACATTCATATCATGTTAAACCTTGATTCTTTTTTTTCTTTTTTTTCTTTCAAGTTCTACTCTGTGACTTTTAGTCTGGGGCTCTATTTTATTCTCTTAAGATAGTATGTGTATGAGTGTTTACCTGCTTGTATGTGTATGTAAGGGCACCGTGTGCATGCCTAGTGCCCAAATAGGTCAGAAGAGGGTATAGGATCTCCTGGAACCGGAGTGAAGGATGGGTGGTAGATGCCATGTGGGCACTGAGAACTGAACCCAGGTCTTCTGAAAAGAGCAGTAAGTGTTCTTAATCACTGAGCCATCTCTCCAGCTCCCAGCCATCCAGATTTTTAATTTTTATTTTCCCCTGAGTATAAATAGGCTTCTGACAATTAAATCATAATTAAACTATATCAAGAAAAGAATATCCAGTAGTATTTTGTAAATGGCTATTAGATAATGATTTATTTTTAAATATTTGTTGAATTGGCCAGTGTGTATTACAAACGGCTTGTTGGTGTGTTGGTAGAATATGTATAGAGCTAATCTCAGTCTCAGGTAGATCTTAAGGCACATTTTACAGCTTTAGTTTCCTCTGCCTTCAGTTTATTTTTATTTTTTTTGAGACAGTAAAAACAGCACCTTCAAAAAACAGTAGCTGTGCTATGTTGTGAGTTCTAGGCCCAGTACATATATATCTCAGAACTAATTTACACAGTACTCTTTTATGGTCAGTGTTAGATCAGCTTGGTGCCTAAGACTTAGTACCCAATAGACTTGTTCAGGACAGTAGCTACTTTGAATGTTGTGTAGTTTGGGGCTATGCAGTATTTAAGTATGGGTCCTTTGAATCAGTTGATGTGAAAAGACAGGTTCCTGTTACTGAGGATGGTTTCCTTATCCCTTAGGGGCATAGCTTCACTGCCCTACTGCTGAGACCAGGTGCTCCCAATAAGAGTTCCTGTCACTGTGTTAACTGAAGATAAGGTCTCATCAGCTGTCATTCTTGAGAGCCAGGAAGATTTGATCTGTGCGTGTGTCATCCTGTGATCTGCAGTATAGGTTTTGTATACTTTGCCCTGCTGTCATTCGTGTACCATCAGGATAAGCTTGTTAGAGTTAAATTTAAGAATCTTCATCTTTGGACTTACTCTGTCATCCATTCCTCACTGGCCCCCATCTACAGTATTTCCTTTTTCTTATCACCTCCACCCTGCTTATCCAAACATTGTTTTTTTGTAAGATCAGATATGATTATGCCAAACTACTGATGGTGCTCCAGTATCTATAGTGTCATCCTCTGACCTCTCCCACAGTTCTCAGCACATTGACTGCTCTTCCTCAAATACCCCATTCCATGTCAGACCTGCCAGTTGCTTATGAACTATCTCTCTGCCTAGCACATTCTATTTTCCCTCCCTTTGATTGGTAAATCTCCACTTCCTTTAAAACCCATTTTAAATATCTAAGATTGAAAAATGCATTTATTTTGTGTGTGTGAGTACAGAGGAGGAAGGGCATGGATATAGAGAACAACTTGTGGGAAGGGTGTTGAGTCTCTCCTTCCGCCATGTGGATCCTAGGGATTGAACTCTGGTTGTCAGCCTAGAGGGCAAGCACCTTTATACACTGAGCTATCTCACCAGCCCCTCTTGAAGACTTTCTTTGGCTCTCTAGGCAGAGGGACTTACTTCTAGGTTGAGGTACTCACAGTAGCCTTTAAATTGTATCAAGTTCATCAAGGAACTTTCTCTTTATTTTGTTACTAATTTCCAACCTTCAGCTCATTGCCTGGTCATAGCAGTTAATAAGGATTGGTGGAGCTAGTTTGACTTAATTAGTTTAAAACTACTAGAGGAAGGTATGCTGTAGCAGTGTTTTATTTATGATACTATGTCTTTACAGCTCTTTTGGCAACTAGTTAAGTTCTCTTCCATCAACATAACTGTGGGTGCAGTCTTTGAAGATTACCTAGCTAAGTCGGTCATCTTTAGCCTTTAAGGTTTAGGTTTTTATAGGAAGTTGTGTGCTTTCCATGGTGTTTATTAATACAGTGCCACCTATTAGTTACTATCAGTGTTGTGGAGCTTGGCTCCACCAGACAAGAAGGTTGTTTTTCTTTTTTTTTTCTTTTTGTCTTTTTGGGACAGGGTCTCCCTGTAGCCCCAGCTGGCCTAGAACTCACTACATAGACCAGGCTGGCCTTGAACTCACAGAGATCTGTCTGCCTCTGCCTCTGCTGGGATTAAAGGTGTGCGCCACCACACCCTGCTAAGAAGGTTGTCTTTATTCCTTCCTTTTTGGTCCTAGGGGTCAAACCCAGGGCCTTACACTTGTAGGCACTCTACCCCTGAGCTATACTTCAGTCCTCCCAGGGCCCTGAAAGCTCATTTCTTTATTGTATCAAAATGATAGTTTGTGGTTTTGGTTGGTTGTGGTTTTTTGTTTTTTTGTTTTTTTCCCCAGAGCTCAGTTATGAAGTTAGTGGCTATGAGTTTTCAAGCTACCACTGGTCTTTGGAGCTTATCCTTCTGGGAAGGGCAATGCTCTCTAATTAAGCTGTTGCCCCATACTCTGCCCCAAGAGCTCTGACCTTTCTGTGGGATATCCTATGGCTGCATAGCAGTGAGACATTTCAGGTGAGTCTTCCCACCTTACCCTTATTCCAGGAGTGCTGAGTTGAATGTGCCCACATCCTTCCTGATATCACTTGGGGTTTTATTTTACTTAACTTTTTAGATTGTGATGTCTTATAAGGATAGAGCTCTATCATTTATACAGGAAGATAGGATTTGGTTTATGACAACATATTCTCTTCCCCTTTTTTTTGTTTTTTTGTTTTTTTGGTCTTTCAGAGACAAGGTCTCTCTGTAGCCCTCTACCTGTAGCTGGGATTAAAGGCATGTGCCACCACACCTGGCATGACATATTTTCAAACATAATGAAAAGTATTTTTTGAGACCACCTCTCACTTGTCTGCTCTAGTTGAATATAAATCTTTATGCCAAAAGCACCTGTTCCTGCAGTTTCTCTGTCAGTTCCTCAATTTCTCTCCCTTGTTTAAGCTTGTCTTTCCAGAAGCCACATGTCCTAGTTTGTTTCCCCATTGCTGTGACAAAACACTCTGACCAATGCCAACTTGGGGAGGAAACGGTTTATTCAGCTTACATCTCCCAGGTTGAAGTTCATCAGGGAGCCCAAGGTAGGAACTCAGGTCAGGAACCCGGAAGCAGGAGCTGGAGCACAGGCCACTGCTTACTGACTTGCTCCTCTGGCCCCTGCTCAGCCTACTTTCTTATGCAACACAGGCCCACCTGCCCAGGGGTGGCACCACCCACAGTGGACTGGGCCCTCCCACATCACACAACAATCAAGAAGATGCCTCACAGACATGGCCACAGGCCAGTCCAATAGAGGAAATTCCCCAATTGAGGCTCCCTCAACCCAGGTGTGTCAAGTTGACACTAAAGCTATCCAGCACAGGACATAATTCCTTCTCTCTCTTTTTTAAACTTTCTTTTAATGTGTGTGCCAGGATGTATGTACCATATGTGCCTTCAAAGGCCAGAAGAAGTTGTTGGATTCCTTAAAAATGGAATCACAGGTAGTTGTGAGCCACCATATTGATGTTGGGAATTGAACCCAGGTTTTCTACAAGAACAACAAGCAATCACTGAACCATCTCTCCAGCCCCATTCTTATTTTTAAGCAGGGGTTGCTGGCTGAAGCTGCTTGGGAGGTAGGAAACCATCACTGAGATCAAGAATTAACAGGAATTCAAGAGATAGTCCAGGAAGTTGGCAAGGGTGTTCATTCTATTATAGAAGGACTATAAAGCTGATATAATGAAACAATGTTGGCGTCAAACAGAAAGATAAATAGCCAGTGGAAAGGAGATGAAAAGAGAACTGGTGGAGAGTAGTGAGGGGGAAAGGGGAGAGAGAGAGAGAGAGAGAGAGAGAGAGAGAGAGAGAGAGAGAGAGAGCGCGCAGAGATGACATCGTAGATGAATGATGAGAAGAATGGCTGGTTCGGTGCATGGTGTTGCAAAATTGATGTCAATGCCTCACCAAACTCAAAAACCAATGCACAGATGGATTAAGGGCTTAAATGTAATGAGGGGCAACACTCATTAGCATTAATAATAAAAAAGGTGCTATTTATAATCCCAGGGAAGAATAGAGTGTCCTTAAAACAAAAATGCAGCCAGACATGGTGTTGCAAGCCTTTAGTTCCAGCACTTGGGAGGTAGAGGCAGGTGAATCTCTGAGATCCAGGCCAGCTAGGGCTACAGGGAGACCCTGTCTCAAAAAGACCAAAAAAAAAAGCAAAAATACAAACTGTCGGGGCCAGTGTGATGGCTCAATGGATGATCGCTCGCCAAGCAAACCTGACCATCTGAATTCAATTCTTGGAACCCATGAAAAGGTGGAAGGAGAGAACCAACTGCAAAATTGTCCTTTGACCTCTACATGTATGCCATGATATGTATGCACCCCACATACATACACATACAAACTGCCAAAATACATTCAGACCTGGTGTAGTGGTGCACACCTTTAATCCCAGCACTCTGCAGAGGCAAGTGGATCTCTGTCAGTTCAAGGCTAGCCTGGTCTACATAGCAAATTCCAGGCCAGCCAGGGCTACATAGTGAGAACTTGTCTAACAAAATGTCTTCTGATATGTTCAACATTATCATCCTCTGTTCATCAAGACACCTTAAAGAAAGTAAACAGATGAAACAGAATGAGGAAAAATACATAGACACAATAAACTTCCACAGTCGACAAATGACTGACATCTAGGGTACCTAGCTTTGCTAAGACTAACAGGTTTACTACTTCTCTGTGACTTCATATGTACAGTTACTGGTTATTATAATTATCTTGGGACTCAAACCATCTGAGGTTGATTGGCCCTGAGGATTTTTATAGTGATTCAGGCTGGGGTGAAGCTCAGTAAAGGAGTACTTGTCTATCCCCAGCAATACAAAACTAAAAAGAAAGCCATAAAGTGATTGATGACAGTAAGTTTTCTGAGTTACTAAGCCTGAAATTCACTTATCTGTAAGATCAAGCCACTCTTTTCAGGAAACCCCATGGAAAGATGAGCCTTTTTAGTATTCTGTTATTTCTGTGCAATTCAGTATGGTTTCTCTACTAATATTTCAGTAATCACTTAAATTTCCTTATTTCTTACTCAAACTACAGTAGCACACAAACACTGATAATATCTAACACTGATGCTTGGTTGTAGCTATATGTTTGGATTTTAATTCTTACAATATAATACCCACTGGCTATCCATTCACTTCTTCAGAGTTTGTTTTTTTCTGTTGTGAGGATTACAAGTCTATGGCCGGGCATGGTGGTGCACGCCTTTAATCCCAGCACTTGGGAGGCAGAGGTAGGCTGATCTCTATGAGTTCAAAGCCAGTCTGGTCTACAAAATGAGTTCCAGGCCAACTAGGACTACAGAGAGACCTTATCTCAAAAAGACAGGAAAAAAAAAAAAAAGACATGTACTAAGTCTAGACTTCCATGTGTTTTAATGGTTGATCCATTTTTTGGACATCTTTGAAGTGATGCATTTTCTTTCTTTTTCTCTTAGTTGGAACAAAATTATCACAAGGACAAGAGACCAAAGTGTTTCCCTGTTTTGTTTTTGTCTTCTAAAAACAAAGGTTTTGCCTATTTGTTAAAAAATAAGCAGCCTGGTGATGTAGCTCACTGGTAGAACATGTATAGACACTAGATTTGGTCCCCAGCACCTTACCCCCTTTTACTTAGAATAAAAGGAGTAAATAGCCAGATGTAGTGGCACACACCTTTAATCCCAGAACTCAGGAGGTAGGTGGCTCTCTGTGAGACTGAGGCCAGCCTTGTCTACATAGTAAGTTCCAGGCCAGCTGGGGTTTCAGGGAAAGCCTGTCTGAACCCTCCCTCCTCCAAAAAACCAAAAACAAAGAGTGACTAAAGCACTATTCCACAGCTTCAGAAATAGTCTGCGTTCACGTTACATGAAGGCAAGCTACTGTTGTTTATGACTTGGTGACATTGGATCTGTTGGTGCACTACCTGCTATTACAGGTTTGTTGTTGTTGTTTTTTGTTTGTTTGTTTGTTTTTTAAATGTGTATGAGTGTATTGCCTGCATGTAGGTAAGTGCGCCCATGTCGTGCAATGCTAGCAGAGGACTGAAGAGGCTGTCGGATCCCCTGGAACTGGAGTTACGGACAGTTGTACAGTTGTTAGCTGCCATGTGGGTGCTGGGATTCGAACCCAGGTCTTCTGCAAGAACAGTGTTCTTAACCGCTGTGCCATCTCTCCAGCCTGCTGTTGCAGGTTTTTGCAGGAGCTAAATCTTTCTTAGCCACAAATTCATACCTCATTTTGGCAAATAATGCAAAAGGAAATGGTAATAAAAGAAGTAGCTGCCTGATAGTGAATAGAAAGATACAGAGTATGACCAGAGTTAAAAAGCTACGTGGAGATCAGTGCTTTATAGTACTTTAGGCAGGAAAATTACAGAAAGATATTTTGTACAATCATATTCATTGCATAATAGTCCAAGCAGGCAAGTGACCTGTGTATGCATTTTTGCTTACTAGACACAGATAAATTACACATGCAAATCCTGAACATAAATTCTGTCACACCTTTGTTTTCCTATTCAGCTTGCGACCTGCTCAGTTAATAATGAACTGTCCAAGAATTAGGTCCCAACTAGACTCCTGAGTTCTTTGTAGTAGTTATTGGAAAGTGTTGAGGGAGTATTCAGAGGAGCTGTCTTGTGACCAGAGGAGATGACAGCCTCTTTGTTTAGTAATGCCTGTGTTCAGTGTCTCTAACTCAGGAGACTAGCATACTCTTTGGGATTAGAAGATCTTCCTCAAGTTTTGCAAATGATGGCATCAAATATATTTTTTTCTATTAGCAGAAAGCTGACTTACCTGGTTTTCTAAACAATAGGGTCTTATTGTTGGAACCCCAGTTTGGGGTATCCAACGTCCATAGGAGGCCACTCCCCAATAACTCAGTCCTCAGACCAGGAGATGCAACAAGCATGAGGATTTATTACGTTTTGCAAAACGGACCCCTGCCTCACTCGGAGGGCAGAAGCCCAGAGCCCAGTTCACAGGCTTCTTTTAAAGACAAAGACCACAAACTAGAGAGAAAGCGGCAGTAACGTCACAAGCGGAGGCTATGTGCCAAGCAGAGGTAGGGGGGAATTTCTGGGATGATTTCCAGCTTTGGGCAAGGAGCATGAAAAAGGTCAGCTCAGCTTGTTCTTAGCATTTAGAATTATTTTTTTATTTTTATTTCCTTGTACAGTTCTTTGGCCTGGAGGACTTATTTCATTGTCTTTAGCCTAGGGGGACTGAATTAGGGTCCTTCATTATAAATTAGCAAATGTATGGGTACCTTGTTCTTATTAGCATATTCTTTCTTGTTCTTTGGGCTAATTGTTTGCTTTTCATTTCAAACCATGAGGTGTAAGTCCTTGGGCAGGGTTTTGCTCTCATGTTGCCACTTGTAACAAAAGTATAGTTGATAGCAATCTAGCACTCTATCCAAAGTTGATCTTACACCTTTTTCAGATAGCTCCCTTCTTACTCAGTGTGACTGAGAGCTATCCAGAAAGGTGGATAGTTCCCACCTCTTTGAGATGTCAACCAAACTGTTAAAACCAAGATCTGATAATTAAGGTTCCAGATTCATCTTCATTTATATATGCCAAGAGAAGTTTTATTTCCCAACTGAAATGTCTTTGCACATTAATTTGGGTACTTCAATTTGAAGAAGCTGATGTGTGACATCCCTATATGTGCTTACTCCGCTGGCTCTGTCTTCCATGGAAGGCAGCCCATGTCAGACAGTGTGCAAGATGAATTTTGATGAGAATCTTTTTCAAGTAGCCTGGTTTCTCCCCACCTGATAGAAGTTGCTGCATCTTTCCAAACAGGTTCTCTAATGATCTTGCTTCACCATGGCTACAAATATGGAGGGGCTGGTTCAGCACAGAGTGGGGACCCAGCAGGTGGCTGAGGTGAGTGACAGGGGCTAGCACACTAGCTGGCACCCTTGTTTTTGAAAGGGTAGAAATCAGTGTGCTGTGTGGTTTCAAAACAGTCCCAAGGAAGTCAGCATATGATCCAGATCCAAAGCAGAAGCAAAATAAAAATGGCAAGCCTGACTCTGGATAAGATTTCTGTGCATGGATTGATAAGGTAGCTGTATGCCATAAAGTGACTTGAAATTTTGCCTTGAGCCCAAAGCCAACAGAATCTGATTCTTACAGTGCACTGCTTTTAACTCCAAGGCTCTTGGTTTCTCACACTTGATACCTTGTTAGAACTGGTAGAAGGCCAGATTATTTTGTGAATTAAACAGCTGTTAGCCACCTACCATTGTCCTTACTGCTGAAATGTAGAGGTGAATGTGATTACCTATACTGCTCACTAGGCCTAGTTAAGGAGTAATTATAAGCAGGTTGAGAAGCAGAACACCATGTGAGGTAGGAGGTACATGCCTGCCAAGCATTTATCATGCAGACTTAGGTAAGTGGAGTGGGGAATTTTGTGAGAGCCTGGGGGGAAGGTTACCATGAAGATACTTAGGGAAAGGGGCTGAGGCATTAAACAACTTGGTATGTACACCAGGTCTAAAACGGTATAGTCAGGGTCAGGCCTTGAAAAGCAGAGTTAATCTATCATCACCTATAACATACTTTGAATATTCACTCTGGATCAGACTGCAAGGGCTTTCACCCTCACAATAACCTTTTGAGATTGGTACTGTTGTTTCCATTTTAGAAATTGAGAAAATCAAGGCTCAAAGACCTAAGTAATAAGCCAAGAGCTTGCTGTAGCAGAGCTGAGATTCTCACTCAGGTCTTTTCACTTTTTCTAAACCTCCCTGGGTCATACTATAAGCAGGTACCCTTAGAAGAAATCAGATTTTCAATTTTTTGAAAATAGGAAAAATCATTTTTCAGTCATATTTCTGAGACAAAGACAAATTTGCCAAAGAACAGACATTCAAAGATAAGACACATGCGTGCTCAGCTGTGCACATGCGTGTGAATGTCAAGTCAGTGGCAGGTGTCTTCCTCTATTACTCGTCCCCTTATTTTTGTGACAGGGTCTCACTGAACCCAGAGCTCCCTGTTTGAGCTAGACTGGCTAGCCTGGGATCTGCCTGGCTGCCACACTGTGCTGAGGTTGCAGGCTCATCTTAACCCTTTTTATGGGTTCTGGGGATCTGAACTCAGGCCCTCAGGTTTGCTTGGCAGTACTTCACTCACTGAACCGTCTCCCTAGCCTTGAATTTTTTTTTTAATCAAAACTATACTCATGCCACTTCAAACCAGTAAAAATGAAGAGCAGGTTTTTCAGATTTTTCTATCATTAACTTTAAGGCAATGATAGTTAACTAATCCTTTCCCCAGCAAATAGTGATTAACTGATAAGAGAATATAATTTCATGTACCTATACAGTGTATCTTGATCATAGTCACCCCACCACAACCACCTTCATGTACTCCTCCACTTCTTTTTACAACCCACTGACTCCAGTTAATGTTGCCTACGTGGGTATGGGGCTGTCCACCCAGGCAGCATGGGCAGCCTGGCAGCAGCCACACCCCTAAGAAAATGACTTTTCAGCAGCCATCAACTGCTCCTTAGCTGGGGTGGAACCTCATAGCTACTCTGCATCTGTGGAGAAAGCCAGAATCTTGCATTGTGCTTTTTTATCATCAGAGTTTATCTGCATTGCAGAAAACCTACACTAACGCATCCATTTAAGGGAATGTTTTAAAAAAGTTCTCCCAGTTCTGAAACAAAAGTCAGTATTGGCAAGGACATCTCCTCAAAGGGGAAAAAGCCATCATCACCTCAGTATCAGATTTCCATGTCTTGGAATGCCCCAAAATTTGATTAGCTCTACCCTCTTATGAACTGTACATACAAGTTTTCATTCCTTTTCAAAGTACATACACACAGGTAGGTATAGGCCAATATTACGTTAGGCTTAAAATAGCAAACAGTAAGCTTCTGAACCAGGCCCACCCTGTTCTTACCCCTAAATTTGATTTCTTCTGGTATTTAACTTCTGCTTGCAAAAATATCTTTGCCCTGTTACTTTTTGATTTGGTAGGTTTAAAAAATGTCTTTTTTTTGATAGTTTTTTTCTTTAATTGTGATGAAATATACACACAGAACTTAAGATTTTCATATTAGCGGCTAGAGAGATGACTCAGCTATTAAGAGTGCTTACTCTTCTTTCAGAGGACCTGAATTCAGTTCCCAGCATCTACATCAGATAGCTCATAACCACCTATAACTTGAGTTCCTGGGGATCTGGCTCCCACTGGCCTCCACAGACACATACACTCAACATGGTACACATAAACTCATGCACATAAGAGGCTTAAAATAATAATGACTCTTAAGCCAGTTTTGATGGTACACACTTTTAATCCCAGCACTTGGGAGGCAGAGACGGGCAGGATTTCTATGAGTTCAAAGTCAGCCTGATCTACATAGCAAGTTTCAGGTTTTCCAGGGCTACATAAGAGGCCCTGTCACACTCAGAAAAAAATTCTGTCATTTTAACCATTTTCTATTGGAGTAAATAGACTAAAATATACTATCCAAACCATCGTCAAGAGTGCAGCTCAGTGGCACTAAATGCATTCACATTGTTGTGTACCGCCCATTTCCAGAACTTTTTCATTTTCCCAAACAGAAACTTTGCCTGAATTAAATACTTACTACTCATCCCTCATGATTTTATGCTGCCTAGTAACTTGTTATGTCTCTGTGAATTCAATTACTCTGGGTACCTCACAGAAAAGGAATCTTTATCATTTTGTATCTGGCTTATTTCATGCAGCATAATGTCCATTGTAGCATGTGTCAGATTTCCTTGTTTTTAACATAGAATAATGTTCTATTCTAACCACCTACCATGTTTTGTTTGTTCATTGATGGACACTTGGGTTGCTTGCTCTCATATCTTGATTCCTGTAATCCTGCTGTGAATGTGGATGTCGGAACATGGGTTCCTGCTTTCATTTCTTTCACATAGATAACCTAGAAATGAGATTGCTGAACCACATGGTATTTCCATGCTGAAATTCAGAGACACCTTACTGTTTTCCACAGTAATCACACCTTTTTCCATTCCCACCAAGAGCTGAAGAGTTTCTTCACGTTCTCAGTTGCACTTTTCTGTTGTGTCTTGCATTTTGATACATGTCGTCCTAATACTTGTGTTGTGGTATCTAACTGATTTTGATTTGCATTTCTCTAATGGTTAGTCATGTCTGGTAGCTTTTCATGTGTTTATTTGGCCATCTGTATATTATTTTTGGTGAATTCCTATTCAAATTCTTTGCCCGTGTTTTGGTTTTGATTAAATCCTTATAGATGATTTGCAAATTTGGCTCCTGTTTTATGGGTTGCCTTTCATTCTCTCAATAATGTCCTTTGATGAATTTTTTTTCTTTTCTTGGCACAAAATTATACATCTTTATGGTATCATGTAATGTTTCAATACATGTGTACACTGTGTAATGTTAAAATAATGGTAGGCATATATATCTCCTCAAGCATTTATATAGTTTTTTAAGTAGTATGTACAATGCCCATGTAGTCATTGCAGTCATACAGCAGAACTTCTGACTATTAACATGGTGCCCAGCATCCCATCTTTTTCCCTCCCTCTTTCCCTATTGTCTTCAAAAACTTAATTTTGATGAAGTCTAATTAATTTTTTTCTTTTGGTGTCATATTCAAGAAGTTACTGCAAAATCCAGTGTTATAAAGCCTTTCCTATGATTTTATAGTTTCAGGTCTGTGACCCATTGGTGTGTGGTATAAGACATGGACCCAACATCTTTTTGTCCTTTCTTCCATTGAATTGCTTGGCATCCTTGTCAAGAAATATTTGATATTCCTGCAAAGATTTTATTTCTGGGCTTCCCCAACTCTGCTGTCCATATTGGTGAAAAATACATCCAAAAAAAAAAAAAAAATCCACATAGCATGGAAGTTACTATCTTCTTGTTTTTGTTTTTGTTTTTTATGAGACAAGAGTCTCACTGTGTAGCCTAAAAGGTGCTATATATAAGATCAGGCTTTGGACTCACGGAGATTCCCCTCTACCTCTGCTGCTGCCTTTGCTGGGATTAAAGGCATACAACACCACACCTGGCTAAAATTAACCATCCTTAACTCCTCTTCAGTATATGGTTGAATTAGAGTTAAATATTTCCAGTGTAAATTTTAGGACAGATCTCACAAACTTAAAAATCTAAATTCACTAAACAGCAATACCCCGCCCTCCTCAGGCCCTGTCAATAATTAACCATCCTTTGTCTGTGAGTTTGACAATGCTTGATGTCTTGTTATAAGTAGGATCATACAGAACTTGACCTTTTGTAGTCACTGACTAATTTCACTTAACCTAATGTCTTCAAGGTTCAAGCTCTGTCAGTTTCATTGGTCTGTAAATATGTCTCTCATTATGACAGTACCACACTGTTTTAGTTACAGAGGCTTTTTGATAAATCTAAGTGAAACAACCAACCTTGTCTTTCTTTATCAGTATTTTTTTAACTTTAAAAAAAAAATCATTATTTTTATTTTATGTGTATGCGTGTATTGCCTGCATGTCGGTAAGTGCACCCATGTCGTGCAATGCCCGCAGAGGTCAGAAGAGGCTGTCAGATCCCCTGGGACTGGAGTTACGGACAGTTGTTAGCTGCCATGTCAGTGCTGGGATTCAAACCTGGGTCTTCTGCAAGAACAACCAATGTTCTTAACCGCTGAGCCATCTCTCCAGCCCCATCAGTATTGTTTTAACTGGATCTTTAGAGGATCCATCTGAAGGTTAATAGGGATTTTTCTGCTTCTGCACAAAACATCATTGAGGTTTTGGTTGGGAGCAGATGGCATCTGTTATCGGTACAGATTACAGATGACTTTTGGGTAGTATCATCACCTTGATAGTAATAAGTAGCAAACACATCTTCATCTTGGTGAAAGTTCAGTCACTGAACATGATGTTATTAACTGTGGGTTTTTATATCTGGCCTTCTATTGTATTAAGGCAGTTTCCTTCTATTCCTAGTTTGTTGGGTGTTTTTTTTTTTTTTAATGTGTATGAGTGTGTTGCCTGTATGTATGTGAGTACACCTCTGTCACGCAATGCCGTGGAGGTCAGAAGAGGGCTTTGGATTCCCCTGGAACTGATGTTAAGGATGGCTTGTAGCCACCATGTGGGTGCTGGGAATCAAACCTGGGTCCCCTGCAAGAGCAGTCAGTGCTCTTAACCACTGAGCCATTTCTCCACCCCGTTAGGTGTTTTTTTTTTTTTTTTTTTTATCATGAAAGGGTGTTGAATTTTGTCATGTGTTTCCTCCATTGGTTGAATCATGTAGGGTCCATCCTTATTGTGTTAATGTATGACAGTGGCAATTTTCATGTGTTGAAGCGTTCTTACATTCCTTTTAAAAATTATTTATTACTTTATGTGAATAAGTGTTTGCCTGCATGTATGTAAGTGCACCACCTGTGTGTGATGCCTTTGGAGGTGCCAGGTCCCCTGGAGCTGGAGTCATAAATGGTAGTTAGCCATCATGATGTGCTGGCAGCCAAACTCAAATCCTCTGCAAGAGCAGCCAGTGCTCTTTTTAAAATTTATGTAGGTAAGTCCACCCGTGTCATGCAGTACCCACAGCAGAAGAGGGTGTTGGATCCCCTGGAACTAGAGTTAAGGACGGTTGTTAGCCACCATGTGGGTGCTGGAATACGAAACTGGGTCTTATGCAAGAGCAGCTCTTAACCACTGAGCCATCTCTCCAGCCTCATTCTTGTATTCCTTGAACAAATTTCTTTCAGTCATAGTGTTAATTCCTGTCCATATGCTGCAAAGGGTTTTTGCATTAATGTGCGTAGTAGTGTCTCTTCAGGTTTTGGGGAGGGGGTGATTTTCTTTTGTTTGGCGGGGTGGGGGCAGTACGGGAAGTTTATAAGGACTGATGATAATTCTTTAAATATTTGGTAGAATTCACCAGTGAAGCTGTTTGGTCCAGCATTCTTTACTCAGTCTTACTAGTTAAGCCCTATTCAGACTCTATTTCTGATTTGGTCTTGGTAGGTTTATATTTCTAGGACTTTGTTCTTTTCATCTAGGTTAGCCAGTTTGTTAGCATGCAGTTACCATGGTACTACTCATCCTTTTATTTCTGTAAAATTTATAATAATATTTTTACTTTTTCCTCTGTTACCATTTTCTTTATCTTTTTATAAATTATTGTGTTATGTAATTAGATCCCTGTTAAATAGACACCTAGTGCCTCAATATCGTCGTAAAACTCTGTAAATACTGCTTTGCATACAGCTGTAGCAGGAATTTTCAATTTCCACAGTTTTTTCCCTGTGAATACAGTATCTTAAAGCCCTCTCACTGGCTCCAATCCTTACTGAGGTGTCTCTGACTTGCAGTTATCCCTTATTTCCTTCTTGTTTGGAATCTTTGTTCCCTGGAGTTTGTTATGTTTTATGGGATTTTTGTTTGCTTTGTTTTGTTGACAGGGCCTCACTATGTAACCCTATGTTGACCAGGCTGACCTCAAACTCAGAGAAATCTCTGCCTCTAGGATTAAAGGTGCGTGCTGCCACACACCCAGGCTGTTTTGTATTTTGTTCTGCTACCTTGATTAATAAAATGTTTCAGTAGCATTCTAAGAAAGGGTGCATTAGAGATGAGTGTGTTTTGTTCTTTTATATCTAAACATGTTTTTATGTGCCCATGCTTAAATGATAGTCAGGAATAAAAATCTATATTGAAAATAGTTGGGCTGGAGAGATGGCTCAGCGGTTAAGAATACTGACTGTTCTTATAGAAGACCTGGGTTCGATTCCCAGCACCCACATGGCAGCTAACAACTGTCCGTAACTCCAGTTCCAGGGGATCCAACAGCCTCTTCAGTCCTCTGCTGGCATTTCGTAGGCATAACACTCAGACACATAAAAATAATAAGTAAAATATTAAAAAAAAAAAAGAAAATAGTTTTGCAGGGCTAGGTGTGGTGGCACACACCTTTAATCACAGCAGTCAGGAAGCAGAGGCAGGCGGATCTCTGTGAGTTGAAGGCCAGCCTGGTCTACATACTGAATTCCAGGCCAGCTGGGGCCACAGGGAGACCCTGACTTAAAAAGACCAAAAAAGAAAATGTTACTTGAGAATTTCAAATGCGTCATCATTTTAGTGTTGTCCTACTTTGAGTTTTGATTTTGAAAAGGTCAATGCCAATGAAAAGGCCATTCTTACTCCTTTTTGAAAATTATTTTTTGTTTGTAAGACACCTGGAAATTTATGTTTTTGGGGGTTTTGGTTTTTTTTTTGGGGGGGGGGCGGTTTAAAGACAAGTTCTTGTCCAGAATGGCCTTGAACTCTTGGACTCAAGTGATCCTCCTACCTCAGCCTGCCAAGTATCCATGAACTGCTAGCTTCACTTTTCTTCACTCCTCACTCTCCCTTCTCTCTTTCTTGCTCGCTCCTTTATTGTAATACTAGGATGAAACTGAGGTCCTTGTTATGTAAGTACTTTACCACTAATCTATAGCTCTAGCTCTTGTTTGTTTTTGAGACAGGGTCTGTGTAATCAAGCTGGTCTGGAATTTGGGATTCTTCTGTGTCTGGGTCCTTAGTGCTGGGATTTGTAGGCATATGCCACCATGTCTGGTTTTATAGCATTCTTCTCAATCTTCATAAGTAATCTCTCTTCCTCTCCCTCTCTACCAAGTACCTGAGATCTCTTTTTGGTCTCTTTTTTTCTGAAATTCACAGTAATGTCCCCTAGTGTGCATATTTCTCTTACGTGATTCTGGGCATTCAGAGGGTCCTTTCAGTTTGGTAACTGATGCTCTAAGAAGTTGTTTCATACTAGTTCTCTCATTATTTCTTTCCTTGGTTTTCTTCTAGACTCTACAGAACTCCTGCTTGGATATTGGATCTCTTTAATTCTTCCTTTCTTCATCCTTTCTTTTCTGTCTTCAGCTTTCAGTGGTGGTCATGCTTGAGCATATTGCCTTTTCTGTGCCAGTTTCTCCACCAGGCAAATAGCCTTGGTAAAGCCTGAGGGACTCGCTTGATTGTATGGGATGCTTATGATCAGCTTTACTGACTGGTGATGCTAAACTGTTTCTAAAGTAATTATACCACTATCCCATAATCACGACTGGATGAGAGTTGCTGATGGTCTGTGTCCTGATATGCTGTGATCTAGCTTCTTAGATTTGCCAGTCAAGTGGGTATGAAATGGTTGCTTGTGGTTTTAATTTACATTAATGGCATTGCTCGTGCTTTTGTACTTTTATGAGCCATTTACTACCTCATTTGTGAAATCCTCCTTTAAAATCTTTTTTGTTTTAATTTGTCTCTTCTCATTAATTAGTAAGAATTCTTTGTCTCATTCTGGTGGTACTGCTCACTGGCTGTATGCTGTGCAGATATCTTGTGCATTATCACTTAGATTCTCTTCTGAAAGTTTTTAAGTTTGCATTGTAGATTTAGGCCTTTATGCCTGCTGAAATTGGCATTTTCATGTGAGGTAAAGATTTATAAGGGTCAAATTTCATTAACTTTTTTCTTCATCTTTAAAAACATCTTGAATTTTCTTGTACCTAAGATCAATATAAAATTTTTAAATTTCTTTACATATATAGTAGTAAAAAAGATGTTTAAAAAAACTGCTGGCTTTTTAAATTGGAACTGTGAATAGTTAATGAATCAATTTAAAGAGAACTTTCTTAAATGTTTGTTTATTATTTTTATTTTCTATGCATGATTGTATTGCCTGTATGCGTGTAAGTGCACTCGTGTTGTGCAGTGCCCCAGGAGGTCAGAAGAGGGAATCAGATTCCCCTAGAACTGCAGTTACAGATGGTTGTCAGCTGCCATGTGGGTGCTGGGAATCAAACCCAGCTCCTGCAAGAGCAACCAGTGCTCTTAACTGCTGAGTCAACTCTCCAGCCCCAAGAATTGACTTTTTAAAAAAGATTTTATTATTTTTATTTTGTATGTATATTTTGCCTGCATGTAAGTGCAGTGCCTGTGGAGGCTAGAAGAGGGAGTCATATCCCTTGGAACTGGAGTTACGGAGGATTTTTAGCCATTAGGTGAGGTTCTCTGCAAGAGCAATAAGCACTCTTAACCACCCTGAGAACTGACTTTTTTTGTGTTGAATTTTGAGTCTTATGGTTTATCATGATGACTTACTTCATTTATTTAGACTTTATTTTAAAATAGTAACTCTTGGGGCCTGGGTAGATGGTGCAGTGAGTAAAGTACTTGCAAGCTGCATAAGCATGAGGACCTTAGTTCAGATCATCTAGCATTCCTGTAAAAAGCCAGTGGACACCTGTAATCCCATTAATGGGGAAGCAGAGACAGGAAGATCCTGGGGACTAACCTGTGCCCAACCAGTCTGACTGAGTAAGTTCCATATTCAATGAGAGACTCTGTCTCAGACAACCAAGGTAAAGGCCTGTGAGATGGCTTAGTGAGTGTCTTACTTTGCAGTACTTCCTGTTCTTTAAGAGAACCCAGGTTCGGTTTCCAGCACTCATATGGCAGCTCATAACCTTCTGTAACTCCAATTCCACTTAGGGACAGTGGGTTTATTCTGGCTCACGGTTGGAAGTACAAGCCATTATTGGAGGGAAGTCAAGTCAGAAAGAGCTTAAAACAGCTGGTCACATGGCATCCACAGTCAGGAGCAAAGAATAATGAATGCTTGTGCTTAGCTCACTTTCTCCTTTCTCACAAAGTCCAAGATCCCAGCCCAGAAAGTGGCCGGGGGGGGGGGGTGGCTCTTCCCACCTCAGTTAACCTAATTAAGTTAAATCCCCCACTGGCATACTGAGTCTAGGTGATTGTAGGACTCATCAAGTTGACAAATTAGATTTACCATCATAGTGGGTAAGAGTGCTTGCCGCACAAGGAATAATACTGGAGTTTGAATTTCTAGCACCCAAATAAAAAGTTGGGTCCCAATGTTGTGTAGGGTGGGACAGGATGAAAGCTGGGCTTGTTGGCTGCTAGCCAATACTAGGTTCAGCGTGAGACTTCATCTCAAGGGAATAAGTGATAGAGCCAGATACCTGATGTTGTCCTTCTTGGCTTCTGTATGTACACATGGATGGGTGTGTTCATCCATACAGACATGCACATCTGTACTACACACACATAAAGAAAGTAGGAAGGGAGGACGGGGTGGGGGGAGGGGGGAGAAGCCATTAAAGAAAACACCTAATTTTGACCTTTGGACACACACATAAACACATACACAGTAACTTCTTTATATTGGAGCACTAGTAAAAATTCAAGTAAATTTTTCTGTAGTTCATCATTGGTCAAAATGCTGAACCATCAATTGCATTATGCTATAATTGTTACAACTACACACACAAAAATAGACTGATAACATTAATTTCTTAGGAGGGCCAATATGTATTGGACAAATATTATGAATTTGTTAAAAGGTAATGTTTTCAAATCATATAAAGCATTCAGAAAGCCAGGTGTGGTGCATGTCTTTAATCCCAGCACTTGAGAGGCAGAGGCAAGCAGATCTCTGAGATGGAGGCCAGCCTAGTCCACATAGCAAGTTCCAGGTAAGCCAGGGCTACAGGGAGACAAAACACACACACAAAACATTCAGAAAGCTGGATGGGCCAGCAGTTAAGAGTACTTCCTGTTCTTTAAGAGAACCCAGGTTCGGTTTCCAGCACTCATATGGCAGCTCATAACCTTCTGTAACTCCAATTCCAGGTACTCTGACTCCCTCTTCTAGCCTCAGTGGGCACTGCATGCACATAGTATACTTAACATACATGTAGCAATAAACACAAATGTAAGTTTTTTTAAAGCATACTGCCATTTAAGCTAATAAATTACCTCAAATAATTTTTTGTTGATATTTAGAAAAACACATATTTTCAGTAACTTAAACTATCTTCCTATACTTCCCATCTCTTAATCTTCCTGGTTCTCTTTGAGTTTGAGGCTAGCCTGGGCTACATACAAGTTCCAGGACAGTCAGGGCTCTTGTTAAACCCTGTCTCAAAAAACAAAAACAGTTTCATTTATTTTGTATGTGTGTATGTATGTATCTACGTGAATGTGAATACTTGTGTCTATACATGTGCAAAGCCAAAAGAAGGTGTCACATCTCTCAGAGTTGGAGTTTCAGGTGTTTGCAGGATACTCAGCTTGCAATGGCTTGTTATGTGGGTGTTGGGATCCAGACTTTGGACAACAAGCACTCTTAACCACTGAACTATCTCTCTGGACCCTCTTTTATTTCTTTCTCTTGCCTTTTGCTGCAGCTAAGACTTCAAATACTGTATTAAATATTAAATAGAGAAAGTGTTATACCCTTGTCTTAATTGTGATCTTAGTGGGTATGCTTCAGGTTTTTCTCCATTAAGCATGATGTTAGCTTTAGTTTTGTTATATATCACCTTTATTTTTTATTTAAAAAAATTATTTTTATTTTGTGTATATGAGTGTTTTGCCTGCATGTATGTAGGTGCCCCATGTGGGCACAGTGCCCATGGAGACCAGAAGAGGGTATCGGAGCCCCTGAAACTGGAGCTACTGACAGTCATTAGCTAACATGTGGGTGCTGGGAAATAAACGAACCTGGGCCCTCTGTAAGAGCAGCCAATGTTTTTAACCTCTGAGCCATCTTTATTATTGAGATATGCTCCTTCTATCCCTAGCCCTCTCTGGGGCTTTTATCATGAAGGGACTTTGGGTTTTCTCACAGGCCTTTTCTGCATATATTGAGATAATCGTGTAATTTTGAGTCTATGTGAGGAATCACATTTATTATTTATGTGTGTTGAATCATCCCTACATTTCTAGAATGAAGCCCGCTTGATCATGGAGAATGATCTTTTTTATGTCATTTTGGATTCCATTTTCAAGTACTGAGAATTTTTGTGTCTAGATTCATCTGGGCTATCAGTCTGTAGTTTTCTTTGTTGTATGTGTCTTTATCTGGGTTTGGTATCAGTGTAAGACTAGCATTGTAAAAAGAGTTTGGAAGTGTTTCTTCATTTTCTGTTTTACTGAATAATTTGACAAGTATTAGGTCTTTGAAGATCTGGGTCCAGGCTTTTTTTTTGCTCTGGTGATTTTTTTTGTTGTTGTTGTTGTTGCTTCAGTGTTCAATATTATTGCTTGTTATAGCTCTGTTTAAATTAATTATCTTGGTTTCATTTTGGTAGCTCATATGTATTTAGAAATTAATCAGTTTCTTTAAGATTTTTCTGATTTAGTGGAATATAGGTTTTGGAGATGTATCCTTATGCTTTTCTGAATTGCATTGGTATCTGTTGTAGTGTCTCCCTTTTCATCTCTAGTTTTATTAATTAGGGTCTTCTCTCGGTTACTTTGGCTAAGGGCTTGTTAATCTTCTTTATTTTTTTCAGAGAACCAACTCTTTGTTTCATTGGTTTGTTTCTATTTCATTAATATCTGTCCCAAACTTGATTGTTTCTCCCTGTCTACTGCTTTCAGGTTTGGTTTGTTCTTTTTTCAATGCCTGAAAAATACATCTTTGGTGGTGGTGGGTGGTGGTAGTGGTGGTGGTGTTTTGAGATGTGATATCTTTGTAGCCTTAGCTGTCCTGGAACTCACTATGTAGATCAGGCTGACCTCCATCTCACAAAGATCCACCTGCCTGCGCCTCCCAAATGCTGGGATTAAAGGTGCGGACTACCACACCCAACTCTCACTTTTTTTTTTTTTTTTAATGTAGGCACTTAGAGCTATGAGCTTTCCGCTTAAGACCATCTTCATTGTGTCCCATAGATTTTGGTATGTTGTATTTTCATTTTCTTTCAGTTATTTCTTCAGTGATCCATTTACTCTACATGACCCTGTGTTTTCTGTAGTTTCCTTTGCTGCTGATTTCTAGCTTTATTCTATTGTGATCAAAGAAAGTGCAGGAAGTTATTTCAATTTCCCTATATTTGTTGAGACTTGCTTTGTGTCCTAGTGTATGATCTGTTTAAAAGTTCTGTAGGCTGCTGGAGAAGAGTGTATATTCTGTAGTATTTAGTAGAATGCTCTGTAGATTCGTTTGACTCATGATGTCACTTAACTCCAGTGTCTATTTTTTGTTCAGATGACCTATTGGTAAAGTAGGTTATTAAAGTCATCCACTGTTACTATGTTCGTGTTTAATCTGTGGCCTTATGTCTATCTAATAGTATATGCTTTATGAAATGGGGTGTACCCACATTTGGTGCATATGCTCTCTTGATAAATTGTCCCCTGAATCACTATGAAATGATCCTCCTCTCTTGTGACTAGTTTTATATGAAATGATCCTCCTCTCTTGTGACTAGTTTTAGTTTGAAGTGTATTTTGTCACACATTACAGTGGTAGTGTCTGCTTGTTTTCTGGGTCCATTTGCTTGGTTCCATTACGCTTCTCCATCCTTTTAAACTAAGGGGAGTCTGTCTTTGATGGTAGGGTGTGCTTCTAAGAAAGGTGGTAAAAAGAGATTCTGTTCTCCACCAGATTATTACTGAAAGGTCTGTGCTAATTTGTGACTTTTGGGGAGATGTTTTCTTATTTGTTTAAGTGCCCTATTTTTTTTTTTTTTTCCTTGTGGCCTCTTAAACGTGTTATCCTTCTCTTTAGTCTGAAATATTCCTTCTAGCATCCTCTGTAGAGCTGGCTTAATCATCATAAATTCCTTTAGGCTGTTTTTATCAGGGAAAGTTTGTTTTTCCTTCAATTATGACAGGCAATTTTATGAGTATAATAGTCTGGGTTGGCAGCTGTGATCTTTCAGAACTTGAAATGCACTTTTTCAAGACATTCTGGCTTTAAAAGTTGCTGTTGAGGGGGCTGGAGATGGTTCAGTGGTTAAGAGCACTGGCTGCTTTTACAGAGGACCTGGGTTCAGTTCCCAGTACCCACATGACAGCTAACAACTGTCTGTAACTCCAGTTCCAGGGGATCCAACACCCTCTTCTGACCTCCACGGGCATTGTATGACGTAGACTCACTTACATATATTCAGACAATATACTCATACGCATAAAATAAAAATAGTAAATAATTTTTTTCAAGTTGCTGTTCAATAAGCAGCATTAGTCTACCTTTATATGTGACTTGGCTCTTTTCTCTTGCAGCTTTCAATACCCTTTCCTTGTTCTGCAATTCTAGTGTTTTAACTATAGTATGACGTGGAGAGTTTTTCTGGTCTTGTCTATCTGGTCTTCCGTATGCCTCTTGTACCTGGATGGGCATTTGTTACTCTGGATTTGGGGAATTTTCTGCTATGATTTTTTTTTTCTTTTTGTGGCAGGGTCTCCCTGTAGACCCAGCTTTCCTGGAACTCACTATGTAGACCAGACTGGCCTTGAATGCACAGAGATCCGCCTGCCTCTGCCTCCCGAGTGCTGGGACTAAAGGCGTGCACCACCACGCCCAGCCATCTGCTATGATTTTTATTGAAAATATTTTCTATCCCTTTGGCATAGAATTCTTCTCCAATTTCTATACCCATAATTTGTAGATTTGAGCTTTTTACAGTGTCCCATGTTCATTTATACATTTTTTAAAAATTATCATTGTCAGGCCTGGTGGCGCACACCTTTAGTCCCAGGCAGCAGAGGCAGGCAGATCTCTGCATTCAAGGTCTGCCTGGTCTGCATAGTGAGTTCCATACCAGCTAGGGCTACAGAGAGGCCCTGTCTCAAAAAAGACAAAAAAAAAAAAAAATTCTATCTATGTATCTATAGATATAATATTAATTTTGCCTGAATGATCCAATTCCTCTACCTTGTCTTAAAGGCCTGATATTCTCTCCTATGCATGAGCTGTTGTATTGGTGAGGCTTTCCACTGAGCTTTTGAACTGAATTTTTCCTCCCTACCATCATTTTGGTTTGGCTTTGGAGCATTTCTTTCCCTTTATTGAATTCTGTTTTCATATACTGAATTGACTTCCTTATTACATTCAGCTGATTGTGTTCTTTTGGGGAATTGTTTCCTTTTTGAGTTCTTTATTCCTTTGGAAATAAGTCCCTCTTTCGTCTTCATCTATGTCCCTCTTTGGTGGGGGGCAATTACTGTGGGGTTGGTTTTTGTGGTTTTTTGTTTTTTTTTTTTGAGACAGTGTCTCTTGGTCTGTAGACCATGCTGATCTGGAACTCAAGAGAGATCTGCCTGCTTCTACCTCCCCACTTCCGGGCCTATGGGCATTCGCCACCATACCCAGTGGGCTTGGTAATTTTTGGAGGAGACCTATTATCTTGGGTTTTCATGTTACTTTAGTTTTCTGGACTGCATATCTGGAGTTGGTTTATTGGTTGTTTTTATTCAAGTCATCATCTTTCAGTGGAAATTATTTCCTTCTGTGGGAAGCTGTAGTTCCTCCTACTCCTGGGAATTGTCCTTTGTGGAACTTTGCTTGAGTAAGAGAAAAAATTGGTGGGGAAGGTTAGTGGTTCTGTCAAACCTATGTGCTCTTTGTGTGCTGATAGGGCACTTAGTTCCACAGACCTTGTAATTTGGCCCTGTAATTCTACCCCATGGAGCCTGGGCCGATCCCTTGGCTCATACCCAGCCAGCCCAGTCCTACATCCTCTGCCTGATGCGAGTGACCATTGCAGGCTCCCTGGTCTCCATCCCAGCCTGTTGTATGTCCCCAGGCCTGTGCCTTGTGTTTTTTCAAACTTGATCATCCACTAGAGCTGTTTTATCTCTGATTAATTTGCCACAACGCACAAATGGAGATCAGAGGACAACTTGTGGGAGTCGATCTTCTACCATGTGGATCCTTGGGACTGAACTTGGGTTATCAGGAGTGGTAACAAGCACCACCACTGAGCCATCTTGCCCCCCGTATTATCTTTCAATTTTCTTGACATGTCTCTTAAAGAGCAGATTTTTATTTTGATGAAGTTAATTTACTGATTCTTTTTTTAAAAAATATTTTATTTATTATTTTTATTTTATGTGTATGAGTGTTATGCCTGCATGTAGGTAAGTGCACCCATGTCGTGCAATGCCCTTGAGGACAGAAGAGGCTGTTGGAGCCCCTGGAACTGGAGTTACAGACAGTTGTTAGCTGCCATGTGGGTGCTGGGATTCGAACCTGGGTCTTCTGCAAGAACAACCAGTGCTGTTAACTGCTTAGCCATCTCTCCAGCCCTGTTTACTGATTCTTTTTATGATTTAATGCTTTTTATGTCATATCTAAATATTTTCCTAATCCAAGACCACAAAGATCTCTCTTTAGAAGTTTTATAGTTCTAGATTTTACATTGGTAATCATTAACTTTTAAACCTAATTACAATATAATAAGCATTTGGTTTATGGGTGGTCGCGGTCTTTGAAATTTTAGTTTGGTTTGTTAATTTCTAGTCTTCTCTGTGTACGTAGATGGATGCATGTTTAACTTAGAAGCCTGTAAGGTTTTATTGTTGTGCCATTCTGTTTGTTTTGCTGACACTAAGAATGGAACTCAGAGCCTTGTGTATGCCAGGCAAGTGCTGTACGTCTGAATTCTACCTCAAGCCCCCAAACATACAGGATTTTAAATTAAGCATAAATGGGTACTCCACTTTGACCAGTCCGTAAATGTGTGTTGGTTTTTAAAATGATCTCACATACAGAGGTTCACTTACTTCTCATTGCTAGTGTACAGTATTTCATAGATTGGACCTGTTTGTCTACCCTATTGTGACTGGCGTTTAAGTGGTTTTCCAAATTTTCTCAGCTATAGAGGTACTGTGAAAAGCATCTTTGTATGCCTCCTTGGACTCACATATGGGAATGTCTCTCTAGACTACAAATAGAATTGTGGTTTTGGTGTGTAAATCAAGAGCTATGAAAGTCAAATTGGGTCTTCCAAGCTTTTTTCTTTATAGTTTTTTAAAATAATTATAATTTATGCAAGAGGTAGATGGACCATCAGTTAGCTCAGATATCAGTCTGTTCATTGAGTATGAATTATGTGATCCACTCCATCAAACCAGTGCCCCCTTTACACACCAGTATTTTTGACACCCTTTTACTGTGCAAAAATGATGTTAGTAGAAAATATAGCCATTTGTACACAAATAATGTGATTACATTCAGGAAATATAAAGGAAAGCAGGCTATTTTTAATGTGTTTTTTGTGTCAGTGCTCAGGCCTAGCTACCGCAGATTATAGCTTGGAGAGATCAGCTAGGTGCACATCTTTAAATAAGCTATGACTTGGGGTAATAAGATGAAACACATACTGTGGAACTGGAGTAAAACTTATGTTACAAAATAAGATTAGACTTACAGCATGAGAAATCAACTGAGTAGAAGAACTGTCAGAGGGAAAAAGTGAGGTTTGATGTGCTTACAGGAGAAGGGCAGCATGTGTAGAAGTATTAGGCCAAAACTATTCCCTGTCTGTCTTGGCAGAGTAATGCTGACCTATCTTAGAAAATATCTGCTTTCAGCTGGATGTGGTGACACACGCCTTTAATCCCAGCACTTGGGAGGCAGAGGCAGATGGATCTTGAGTTCAAGGCCAGTCTGGTCTACATAGTGAGTTCCAGGCCCAAAATAAAAAGTTAAAAGGGAGCCAGTAAGATGACTCTGTGGGCAAAGGCATTTGCCACACAAGCCTGCAACCTCAATTCAATGCCCAGAACCACAGGGGGATTTTTTTTTTTTTTTTTGTCTTTTTGAAGCAGGGTCTCCCTGTAGCCCCAGCTGTCCTGGAACTCACTATGGAGATCAGGCTGGCCTTGAACTCAGAGATCCGCCTGCCTCTGCCTCCCAAGTGCTGGGACTACAGGCGTGCGCCACCACGCCCAGCTGTGTTAAATACTTTTTAAAAACTTTGAAAATCAAATCCTTTTGTCATAGGAAATAGTGAACTAGAAGATGAAACCATTAAAATACAGAAGTGAAGCATCATTCTAGGCTGGACATTGCACTTGATTTCCTCCAAGAAATTGTAGTAAGAATACCAGACGTTTTTAATGCATCATACTTTGTGTTTATCACTTTTAGTCCTCTCAGTGAAGAAAGGAAGCTTTAAACTCAGCTTTATAACTAAGCAGAGCATTAGAACAGTCAGAGAACAAGCCCAGTGCATGAGTCCTGATGTGTGTCCGTGTTCCACGCTGCTCAACAGGATGGTTCTGTTTAACTTAATAGGTGAAGAAATAGCCTAGTTTTTAAAATCTTCAGGAGTACCTTTTTTTTAAAATTTATGTTTGTTTTGTATGCGTTTTGCTTGCATGTATGTAAGTGCACCTGTGTCGTGCAATGTCCTTGGAGGTCAGAAGAAGGAGTCAGATTCCCTGGAACTAGAGTTACAGATGGTTGTTAGCCATCATGTGGGTGCTGAGAATCAAACCCGGGTCCTCTGCAAGAGTAGCCAGTGCTCTTAACCGCTGAGCTATCTCTTCAGCCCTGAAGCTTTTCTTTTAAAAATGAGGAAAAATATGAAGAATTATCTATTATTTTAGACTTGTGAAAAATTAAGATCATTCACCAAACTTTACCAATGTCTGTGGTTTTGAAAGGTAACCCTGTATTGGAGATTTTTTTTTTTTTTAATTATAAAAAGAACATAATACCTAATATTCTCTATTATTGTCTTGTTATAGAAGATGATAACTGCTTCCATCTCTACCTCCACATATCCTTGTTCTTTATACTCTTCCTGTTTTCCTGTGTAAGTTCCAGGAAGGCTAGAATTTACGATTGTCGTTGTTCCCTATGCGCTAGACAGGTACCTGGAATATAGAGAGCATTTCAGATTTGCTTATGGGGCCAAGACATGGTGGTACATATCTTTAATCTCAGCACTCAAGAGGCAGAGGCAGGTGAATCTCTGTGAGTTCGAGGTCAGCCTGGTCTACATAGGGAGTTCCTGGCCAACCAAGGCTATGTAGTGAGACCCTGCCTCAAAAATAAACACACTGGACATGGTGTTGCACACCTTTAATCCCAGCACTCGGGAGGCAGAGGCAGGAGGATCTCTGAGATAAGAGATTAGGGGCCTCACTTCCACATCTGCTAGGGATACAGGGAGGCCCTGTCTCAAAAAGACCAAAAAAGTAAAAATAAATAAATAAACAAATGGGCTAGAGAGATGGCTCAGAGGTTAAGAGCACTGACTGTTCTTGCAGAGGACCCTGGTTCAGTTCCCAGCACTCATGTGATGGCTAACGACTATCTGTAACTCCAGTTCCAGGAGATATGACTCTTCTGCCTTCCATGAGCATTGCATATACATGATAAACATGCAGACAAAACACTCATACATATAAAATAAAAATAAATAAATACAATTTAAATAAGTAGATAAAATTTGCTTATTGAATGAATAAATGTGTTTTTTTTGAAAAAGTCTCTTCAGATATATGTCATCCAGTTGTAAACACGGTATGCATACCACTGAGTTTTCATAGGAGAATATTCTGTGAAACAACATTTTATCTGCAGGTTGCTGCATATCCTGCATGAGCATTATTTTTCAAAGCTGTATAGTACTACATGGAGGGACATAGCACCATTTACCAACTCGTCAACTAGTGTAGACATATAAGTTGCTTCTGACCTTTCTTTGTTACGAATTAACAAGGATAAATATATCCATTCTTGGGGCTGGGAGAGATGACTCAGCAGTTAATAGCACTGTCTGTTCTTGCAGAGGACCTGAGTTTGGTTCCCAGTATCCACTTGGTGGCTAACAACCATCCACAAACTCCAGTACCAGGGGATCTGACTCCCTCTTCTGAACTCCGCTTGTATTGCATGATACAGGTACAGTTACATACATGCAGACAATACATTCATAAACATAAAATAATAATATAAAAATATTTTATATGTATATAAATATAAATATTCATTCTGCAGAAGCAGACAGTACTTCCCTTGGAGGGCAAGAGTCCATCCAATCCACAAGCTACAGCCACATCAGACTGGCTCTTGGTGAGAGTCTGCATTGTTCTAATCTGCAAAGCTATTTCTCCAGCACTTTTGGGGTGAAGTTTCTCTCAACTCATTCTGTTCATCCATCCATCTTCACTTATACCTTAACTCAGGACTCTTTGAAAAGAATCTCATCTCAGTTAAAAGTAACAACAGTCAATATTCATTATTTGCTACTAGGTGCTTTGACTGGTAAAGTAGGATTTTGAGGTCAGGAACATGAACACATTTTTGTGAAAGACCTGTGGACCTCAGAAGCTTGGTGTCTTGGGACTTTTTGCTTGGTCTTGGGACTTTTTTCCTTACATACCAGTTATCGGCTGTACTTAGTGAATATTCCATTTCTTAGAATTCTAAATAGTTGTTGAGATGGAGAGACTTTTTCTCTACTTTCTTTAAAAGAGGACTTCTGTCCTTCCCCTCAAGTTTTCCCTTTAGGATTGGAGAACCTGGATTTGTTCCATGGTGTAAGAAGGTATGGCTATTTAACTTAACCTTGCTTTAAATCAATGCACATACAAATTTCTGAAGTAACACCCAGGCTGGCCCTTGGACTCTACTATGTAGCCAAGAATGACCTTGAACTTCTGACCTACCTGGTTTGTGCAATACTGGGGATCTAACTTAGGGCATCCCACATGTTAAGCACTCTCTGGACAAATCTACATCTCTAACCCATGTGAAATTATTATTATTTTTTAATTTCCTGTCTTGGCTTCCTTCTCCAACCCATGTAAAAATGAATATCCATTGAACCTCTTCCTACTCCACTCTTAAGCTTTGGTTTCATGTGTTTGATGGCTTCAGGCTTTCACCTCACACCAGTTGTTTGTTTAAATGCTAAAAAAGGAGTGCCTGCCTATACCCAGCAGGAGGTACCACCTGGCTTAGTGGCAGATAGTCTTGTCTCAAAGTCAGAGAATCTGGGTATTAGATGCAGCCCCACCTCTAAACTCACTGTGGCCTCAGGAGCCCCTTTCCTTGGGGCAAGAGTTGGCTGAAATTTGAAGTCATCTGGTGGGCCTCTGGTGCCTTCATGCACTGACACATCTTTCTGCCCATCTTCCTACCCAAATGGGAGACTGTGAGGCCACAACTCTGCTGTTTTCATGTGCTGGCATGTGTTGGGTTTGTAAAATTGAAACCACAAAGGACAAGTCGAGCCCTCGAGTTGCAAAAGCAAGAGGCTTTTATTTTACACAGGTACCTGTGGGCACAACTCCTGACAAAGGGAGAAGCGCGCCCCAGGTCTGGGGTTTGGGGTCTTTATAGGAGCAGAAGCAGTTTACAGAAGCAGAAGCGTGGTTATTGGTTAGTTTAAACTATTACAAAATGCTATAGGGAGAGCGGGGGGGCTTACTTATCATTAAGCCAGATGTTTCAACCATAAAACTTACTTATCAGTGAGTTGGAGATGTCTCAGCCATGAAACTCACTAATTAGAGAGTTGGCCATGAAGCTTACTTATCGGCAAGTTGGAATTCTTGACCAGCACATGACCTGCCTGAGACGTGACTTGTCTGAGAGGCTTCATGGCTCCTGACTTTGATATTTTTCAATGTCATTGTGGTAAAGAATAGTTTCCAGCTGCTAAATTAACTTTCAATCATAATCTCAAATACATTTGTAAGATGTACATACTTTCTCAGGGTATATTTACATCAGTGGCTCCAGTGGCTCATCTCCTTGTGAGGTAGTTAAGGCAAGCTCAAATGTAGTGCCTGGAAAATAAGGTAGGACTCCAAGCTTGGGCTGTAGGCTTTGGGGGCTGAGAACCTGATTTGTAATCTGCAATTGT
>NW_008357033.1:7681588-7800054 GCF_000622305.1 Nannospalax galili | reverse complement strand
GCTTATTTATCATTAAGCCAGATGTTTCAACCATAAAACTTACTTATCAGTGAGTTGGAGATGTCTCAGCCATGAAACTCACTAATTAGAGAGTTGGCCATGAAGCTTACTTATCGGCAAGTTGGAATTCTTGACCAGCACATGACCTGCCTGAGACGTGACTTGTCTGAGAGGCTTCATGGCTCCTGACTTTTATATTTTTCAGGTTGATAGAGGTAAACAAGCCCATTCTGTTACTCTTGTTTTCATACATAGTGCAGAACCATATGTTGTTGCCTGTGCATTGAAATGAAACTTTTGAAGATCCCATATCTGTAAAAATACTAGCTTTGGCACAGAGAATGTCCGTAGAACATCTGTGTTCTCCAAATCTTCCCTCCATTCACGTGACTTGTCTGAGAGGCTTCATGGCTCCTGACTTTTATATTTTTCAGGTTGATAGAGGTAAACAAGCCCATTCTGTTACTCTTGTTTTCATACATAGTGCAGAACCATATGTTGTTGCCTGTGCATTGAAATGAAACTTTTGAAGATCCCATATCTGTAAAAATACTAGCTTTGGCACAGAGAATGTCCGTAGAACATCTGTGTTCTCCAAATCTTCCCTCCATTCCTTGCAGTTTTAAAATTGTTTCAAGTTGGTTGGACTCCTTCTTTTGTGTTCTTTATTAAGGAAAGGTGATATATAAGGGAAGGGGGTGCTTTAACAGAGCCACAGCTATCTAGGTGAAGGGGGAAAAAAAGCAGCTTAGTCTTCCCTAGAGCAGTTCATCACCTTATTCAACGAACTGCTTCAGCAGCTTGAGAAACAGCAGGCACACATCGATTTTGCTTCCTTGGTTACAGGGGAATGATAGTGTACTTGACCTTCAGCAAAGCAGGGTCACAGAAAGGACATCTTTTAAACAGTCCTGTCTGGTTTGATGAATGGAATCTACATGGCAGGGTTTGAAAGCACAGACCTGTGGACTTCCTTACCAACCCCTGGCTGATTTGGTTGCTATTTTAGCCTGGGAAGTTGCTGAGGAAAAATGTAAATAAAGCTGTTGGGAGCTGTTAACTGGTAAGTATTCTGTCCAAAAGAAAGTCCACATCCTTGGAAGGCTTCTTCTAGGGTGCTCTCTCCTCTCCCCTTCCCTTTTTCTCTTCCTTGCCCCCTGTACTGCCCCCCACGTACTGTTTCAATTGGAACTTGTTTCTAAGCTGTTGGTAAAATCGCACAGAATTTAGATATCTATTGTTTTTGAAGGAATTCAGTTATTGTCTATTCATATGCTAAACTCCTAGCAAATTTTATTCTTTTTAGGAACCTAGTCTGAAGGTGTGGTAAGTAAATTGCTTGTTTGCTTTTTTTAGTAGGTTGGTCTGCCTGTGAACAAAAGACTTATGAGCCAGATTGCTTCTAAGTATTTCACCATTTTACATAATTGTAGGAAATGGTTGCTGACTTTTGTGGGTTTTCTTTTTTGGGTGTGTATCTGTATTGAGACAAGGACTCATACAGAACCCAAGTTGATCTGGAATTTATAATCCTTCTGCCTCAAGCCTCCCAAGTCTGATTTTGGTTTTGCTGCCACGGGGTGTAGTTTTATCTTTTTTAAAAAATACTTTGTTATTTTTATTTTATGTATATGAATAGATTGCCTGCATGTAAGTACACCTGTGTTGTGCAATGCCTGAGGAGGCAAGAGGAGGGTGACAGATTCCCCTGGAACTGGAGTTACAAATGGTTGTTAGCTGCCAGGTAGGTGCTGGGAATCGAACCTGGATCCTCTGTAAGAACAGCCAGTGCTCTTAACTGCTAAGCCAACTCTCCAGCTCCAACTTTTTTTTTTTTAACCTACCTTATCAAATGGAAAATTTAAGTGAACAAATCAATTTTATTACACAAGATGTTCATCTGCATAGTTCAAATTTTATCCTTCAAAGATATTAAGAGCTGAATTTGCAGGTCATCAAGGGGGCATAGCCAGTAGCTGGCCTAATAATCTGCTGGTCATTTGTGAGGGGTGAGGGGTAGAGTCTAAAGACAAGCAGCGTATCAATTCTTCTCTGACACAAGCTGACAAACAGATGATGCAGACTACAGCACAAAGGGCAGCACAGTGACCCTTCAGCATGCTTACTATTTGATGGTCCTTTCAAACAGAAGGAGAGGGTGTGGTTCATTTCAGGGTAGGCTCCCTGAAACCCTTGTCCCACTTAGCCATTTATATTGTTCATTATTTCCGAAGTTGCTGAGCATGGTGGCTCATGCACTTGGGAAGCAGAGGCAGGCAGATCTCTGTGAGATCCAGGCCAGCTGGGGCTATAGGGAGACCCTATCTCAAAAAAACAAACAAAACAAAAAAGCAGACGTTCTTGGTTGAGATTTGTAACATATTAAGTCTATATACTGGGGTTCTTTCCCCCTATACTACATAAACTCTGTTACCCCCATGAATATGTTGCAGCTGAATTCAGAATAAGTTACTTATTTAGCTATCTTGATATCTTCACATTAACTCAGTGTTGTGTGGCTCTTCATCAAACTGTTTTTCAGTAGATGACTCTGTGGGAGTCAGAACAGTGCTGTGGTGGAGAAAGTCTGAGTGTCCCACTGCCGTGAACCTACCTATGTCATTGGGAGCCATTACTCCTGATTCATATAAATTTCTAAGGCAGGTGCTGAGCTATATCTGCAGGATACTTAGCAGATGGGAGATCTAGCTAGGCAAAGTCCCAGGATCAAAGGCTGCAAAGCAAAGACTTTGTATTCCTTACTTAAGGTAGCAAATGTTCACTCACTAAGCATTCATTGTTGTGGGCGCGCAGGGATCTCGGAGCGCCAGCTGCTGGTGTGGCGCTGGTCTCTCACGCGCCGCTGGGGCGGGTCCCTGGGGGCAGGATAACAAAACCGATTAGGGAAGTTTATTTTAGAAGCTGACTTTAAGGCTTATGTGAAGATCCCTTAAAATTTGGGGATTTTTTCTAGCAGTGTTGAGATAGAAAAGTAGTGAAGTGATGGTTTCTAAGGAAACGTGCCTGAGATCAAAATCTCAGGTGATTTCACTTAGCCCCCAGCACCAGCCTTCCCGCAGATTTAAGAAACTGGCAGCCATCCTAAGGACTCTTAAGTGGCCGCTGCGTCACCAGGTTTTTATATTAGAAAGATGTTTAGATAGAAGGTCTTTTGTCTACACCTGTGCAGGCAGTCAGAGTCCGTTAGGGGGCAGAGAGGCCTTCAGCTGACATCAAGGAGTAGCCCTGACCAGAAAGCTTCAGTTGCCTCTCTGTCTTTAACGTTCTCACGCGAAGACTCAGACAGGAAATAAAAGGAGGAAAATAGAAGAGACTGCCAGGCCCCAAGGGTGGGGTGGCTTGGGGGCACAGCTGCCTTTTAGTCTCCTGATGGGAGATGAAAGAAAGAGAGATTTGCCAGGCCCCACGAGTGGGGTGGCTTGGAGGCACAGCTGCCTTTTAGTCTCCTGATGGGAGACGAAGGAAAAAAAGAGATTTCTGCCGCTCTCCTGGTGGGAGAGATACTCACGAATTCAGTGTTTCAGGGGGCGCCAGCTGCTGGCTGGGGTGGAGTTCGGAGGCCCCACGTTGGGCGCCAGCTGCTGGCGTGGCGCCGCTGGAGCGGGCGGGTTTCGCGCACCGCGTTGCTGAGGCTCTCTGCAGCTACCAGACGCTGGCACCTCTGGGGGTCGCTGTCAGCTGCCAGGCGAGTTCCGTTCCAAGCTGCCGGGCACTCCCTCTGTGTCCGCGATCCGTTGGCCACCGGATCACGAGGGGAGGTGCAGTAACGGTGGATCTTCGCAAGTGAATGTTTACGAAGGGACAGCCCCCTCCAGGGAGATTGTATCACAGGCTGGTTCCGGGCGCAGTGAGACTCAGGATTCAGTGATACAGCTTCAGACAAGTGATACAGCTCGTGATACAGCTCCAATTTATTAGGGGGAAACCAGGATATTTATAGTGTGGAGGCAGTAGCAAAAGCTTCAGCTGACAGGTGCTCCTGGGATGCCCCATTTACATGTGGTGGTGGGCTTCTGTCAGGCTGTCAGACAGTGCCTGATTATCACACAGGAAAAACCTGGCAGTTTTTGTGCCGGAGGACATGTATCTGTGACGGGCACTTCAAAAGGTGAGTCAGGAAGAGAGTAGGAAGGCGCCCCGCTGAGAAGTGGAGTCTCTCCATTTGCACCGAGCCGGCTTGCGGCTATCCGGACATGGAAAGACTACAACCCAAAACAGCAGGGGTCCCCAACACATTGTGAAGAGAAGTAGGCATGTATCCTCATGTTCTCTGAGGTCGCTCTGAACAGACAGAATTAGTGCCCTGTGGAGAGTGCCAAGGTTCAGTAAACATTGTGGAGGCACTCAGGCCAGTGTGGGAAGGGCAGGCCACAGGAACAGGGCTTTGGAACAGTTGGCTTCAGTCTCAGCTGGAGACCATGCCCTGTAAGGCTTGTGTCCAAGCACACTTCAATACCTAGTTTGCACATGGTTTCATGGAATCCTTGGTTGGTTGGTTGGTTGGTTGGTTGGTTGGTTGGTTGGTTGGTTGGTTTTGTGAGACAAGATCTTATGTAGCCAGAGTTCATTGATCCCAGTCTCTTCCCTATCCCTAGGGGCCTTGAATGCTAGGCAAGTGCTCTACACTGAGCCACATTCCCAGATCCTAGAGTTCTTTGTACTAGTAGTTTGCCTATTAAAGTACAAGTACTCTAGCCAGGGAATACCATGCACCTGCATGTTGCCTGGCAGGTGTACTTCTGTATTAATTGTTCTGTTCTGTTCTCTGCAAGCTAAGAAATTGAAGGGGTAGAAAGTAGCCACAGCACAGGCTGAGACTGCCAGCAGGCACTAAGATGGCAGGCAGGAAAGGACAGAAAGCAGAGGCTTAGACTAGTTGGAAGTGGGTTTTTTTTGTGTGTTGTTATTAGACGATGCTGAATGATTCTCAGTGCATCTGGGAGAAAAAAAGCAACTTCCAATTTTTCGATGTCTGTTTATAATGCTAGTCTCTAAATTCAAACAACTAAATATTTCTCATAGGTTCTGTCATTGGCATCATGTCACATTCAAATAAGGCTGCCTCTGGCACAATTGTACTTAATCTCAGCTATCATCTTGATAGAGTTGAGAAAATCTAGGAGATCAGTAAAATAGACATGGATGTGCCTGCAGTGGAGGACATTGACCTGACAAATTGATCCCTTGATGGATTTGTAATACAGTGGCATTGGTGAACTTGGTGAAAGGTTAGGTAAAGCCTGGTTGCAGAAGCTAGGTCATGGCAACATCCTTGTGGTGTTGTGTCCTTCTCTGGCCTCTTCCCTTATTCCTTTCAGTTTCCTGGTTGCTGTGTGGTGAGCAGCTCTGCTCTGTATGTTGTCTCTGTGATGAGGGCCTGGAACCCTGAAACAGTGAGCTGAAATAAGTAATTCCTTCATTTAAGTTATTTTTCTCAGATACTTCTTACGGCAACATAGAAGTGTAGCACAGCCACTGAGCCTCCTTTCTAAGGCCTCGGGAGCCCTAGACCACTAGCCTGTCACTCCTGAACACTAATTCTCAAGGATGCTTAAAGCCACTCACTCTACCTAGATTTATTACCAAACTCACAGTCAGTAGGACCACATTCCCAAGTAGAGTCCTTTGAGCTGCTGATATAATTAGAACTGAATTCAGGACTTTGTGCATGTTAGGCAAACATTGTACGACCAAGCTACATCCCCAGCCCTGTGCTTCTGAAATAAAAGGCATCATAAAGTTTGCAAGTATATGCTTAAACAGAGGTAAAGAAGCCAAATTTCAGAGAGTATAACGTACAGCTTGGGCTAACTTGCAAAGCCTGAAAATAGCATTCTGAGTCCAGCTCAGGTTCAGGTACAGCATGGAGCTCAGTTAATCATTGAGAAATACTCTCTGTGAAACATTTGTTTTTGTCTTTGATTTTGAGACAATATCCCCCTGTAGCCCCAGCTGACCTGGAACTATGTAGACAGGCTCATCTCCATCTTACAGGTACTGGAATTAAAGGTATGCACCACCTTTTTTTTTTTTTTAATACACTTGTCTATTTTAAAGAAAAATTTGTTAGTGTAGTTTAATATATGTAAATTTAAATTTTATCTGGGGCTAGAACGATGGCTCAATGGTTAAGAGTACTGACTGCTCTTGCAGAGGACCTTGGTTTGGTTACCAGTACCACATGGCAACTAACAGCCAGTCATAACTCCAGTTTCAGGGGATCTGATACCCACTTCTGGCTTCTGTGGGCATTACATGATACAGATGCCCTTACATACATGCAGGCAAAACACTCATACATATGAAATTAAATAAATAAACCAACAAATTTTAGCAGTGTATACTCAATGAATTATCACAAAGAAAATGTTTCGGGGCTGGAGAGATGGCTCAGCAGTTAAGAACACTGACTGCTCTTGCAGAGGACTTGGGTTCGATTCCCATCTACATGGCAGCTACGAACGGTCCTTAGCTCCAGTTCCAGGGGAATCTGAAGCCCTCTCTGACCTCCGCGACATTGCACGGCACGGGCATACTCACATACATGCAGGCAATACACTCATACACATAAAATAAAAATATCTTTAAAAAGAAAATGTTTCTGGGTAACTATCACCTAGGTTAAGAACAGAGTAGAGGGATGGAGAGATGGCTCAGCAGTTAAAACCACTTGCAGAGGACTGGGATTTGGTTTCCAACATCCACGTGGTGGCTAGCAACCATCCATAACTCCAGTTCCAGAGGAATTCAATGTTTTCTCTGACCTCCGTGGGCACTGCACAACATGGGTGCACTTACATCTACGCAGACAATACACTCATACACATTAAAAAAAATATGTTTTAAAAATGAATACAGGGCTCGAGATGTAGCTCAGCTGGTAGAGTACTTGCCTAGCATGCATGAAACATTAAATGAAATTGGACATGGAGGCATGCACCTGTAATCCCAGTATCTGGGAGATGAAGGCAGGAGGAGAGGAAGGGCAGGAAGGGTGTGAAGGAGGGGAGAAGAGACTTTCCTAAAGCCCAGAAGCTCCTTATGCCCCTTTCATTCCTTCCTCTCTTCCTTAGAGATGGCCTTTTTATTATTTTTATTTTATGTGTATGAGTATATTGTCTGCATGTATGTGAACGCGCACCTGTGTTGTGCTGTGCTACAGAGGTCAGAAGAGGGCTTCAGATTCCCCTGGAACTGGAGTTAAGGACAGTTCGTAGCCGCCATGTGGGTGCTGGGAATCGAACCTGGGTCCTCTGCAAGAGCAGTCAGTGCTCTTAACCACTGAGCCATCTCTCCAGCCCCCTGACCCTGTCTCTTACACTAGGAATTGGAATTTTTGTTTTGGGTTTTTGAGACAGGATCTTGCTATGTAGCCCAGACTAGCCTCCAACTCTGAAAGTTGAGTAGCTTTTTAAAGATAGGAGTCACAGGAGCATATAATTTACCTATTTAAGTTGCATAGTTCTGTGACTTTCATTATATTCACAGTCATGCAGTTATCTCTACTATCTAAATTCAGAGCATTTTCATTAACCCAAAAAGAAACTCCACCACCACCACCACCACCCCTGCCTTTAGCTTTCAGCCTGTTTTATATGGTCTGGAAAATGAATAACGATAGTCATATTGTTTTAAATGAGTGAATTTATTAAGTGTGTAATAAGTTGTAAAGACTAACTAGCAAATGATAAATAAACATTGTCATGTTGGGTACTCAGACATCCAGCAGAAATTCATTGGGGAAGCCCCTTTAAAACACTTGGTTTGAGTTCTTAGTAGAGAGGGTCTCCAGCAGAGCAGAGTGTTCCCCTCAGGTGAGGCTTTTAAGTTAAAAAAAAAAAAAAATGATAGCAGAAAGGTGACATCAAATAAGAGACTTAAAAACATGGCACAGAAACCAGCTGAGGAAACCCTGTTGAGTCCAAGGCAGAGCAGTATCTTCCTTTGGGTGAACCAATAGCAATAGATAGAGATAGCATCATCAAGTGGGTAAATATTTAACAGAAACTGGGGAGGTTGAGGCAGTCAGCTGGAGTTCCCATTTGAACTTTCTCTCCATGCCTGAGCTTTTAACTCTGGAGCTGTTTTTCTGTTCTCTTTCCCTTCTCACAGTGTTGGTGGGGGTCATCCCAGACAAAGGGTCTTGGATGACACCTTGAGACAAACATGCTTAGGTCCAAAATGGGAGAAAAGCAACACTGCTTCCAGAGCGAGCTTCTTGGTGAGCTCAAACAACACTTGACAGTTACCGACATAATGTGCATTACACAGCCCAGCACAACCACTCATGTGCTTTCTTTCTGTTCTTAAAGAGTTGTCTAATCTAGACATCTCACACATGGAACCATACAATATGTGGTCTTTGATGGCCAGCTTCTTTGATATATTGTGTCTTCTAATTCATTCCTTTTTATTGCCAAATAACGTGCCATTTGGGGAATATACAGTATTTTATGTATTCAGAGATGATGGATTTGGGGATCCTCATTTTTTTCTGTGAGGAATCAGTTCTTCTGTGGATATACGTTCTTTTTGCTATATATCAAAAGCTGCTAGTCAAATGGTAGCTTTATTTTCTACATCTCCTCCTAATTCGTGTATGTGAGCATGCACGTGTGTACAGTGTGCATGTTTGTAAGTGCATGTGGAAGCCAGGGGCAACCTCAGAGTCATTCCCCAGGCGCTGTCCATCACTCCTACCAGAGCTCCTCTGCTACAAGTGTAGCAGATACACTAGCTGTCTCTAGAGCTGCATGGATCTGATCCGCCTGTCTCTGCCTCCCCTGCACTAGAGTTACCACATCTAGCTTTTAGAAAAATTGTGTGTGCATGGGTATGTGTCCCACGTTACACATGTGGATGGATTCTTTCTGTCTGTCTTTCTTTCTTTCCTTTTTTTTTTTAGACAGGGTCTCCCTGTAGCCCAAGCTGTCCTGGAACTCACTATGTAGACCAGGCTGGCCTTGAACTCACAGAGATCCGCCTGCCTCTGCCTCCCAAGTGCTGGGACTACAGGCGTGCGTCACCACACCTGGCTTCTTCTTCTTCTTCTTTTTTTTTAATGTGTATGTGTGTATTGACTGCACGTAGGTAAGTGCACCCGTGTCGTGCAATGCCCGCGGAAGTCAGAAGAGGCTGTCGGATCCCCTGGGACTGGAGTTATGGACAGTTGTTGGCTGCCATGTGGGTGCTGGGATTCGAACCTGGAGAACAGCTAGTATTTTTAACCACTGAGCCATCTCTCCAGCCCCTCTTTTCCTTTTTTTAAACATGGATTCTGGGGCTGAAGAGATTGTTCAGTGGTTAAGAGCACTAACTGCTCTTGCAGAGGACTGGGGTATGATTCCCAGCACCCACATGGTGGCTAACCATCCGTAACTTCAGTTCCAGGGGATCTGATGCCACAGAAGTGCACATGTAGGCAATATACTCATACACATAAAATGCAAATACTAAATAAAATTTTTAAAAAATAGGTTCTGGGGGTTGAACTCAGATCCTCTTACATTGTGCTGACTGAGCTGTTCCCCCGGGCCTGTTTTCTAACTCCTGAGGAAATGCCAGATTGCTTTTCAAAGTGACTGCACCACTTCACTTCCCTTGCCAGCAAAGTTATATATAAGGGTTCTATTTTCTCCACATCCTTCCCAACACCAGCGTGTGAAGTATTATCTCATTGAGGCTATGATTTGTATTTCCAGTGATGTTGTGGTAAGTCCTTTATTGATTACATAATTTGGAAAAGTTCCTGTGGGTTTTCTTTTTACTTTCTTCATACTGACCTTTTAAGGCTAAAAATTGTAAATGTTGGTGTTCTAGTTTGCTTTCTGTTTGTACAACAGAACACTGACCAAAAACAACTTGGGGAGGAAGGGGTTTATTTGACTTATAGGTTACAGTCCATCATCGTGGGCAGCAGGACTGGAGGCAGGAACTGAAGCAGAGACCTTGGCAGAAGCTGCTTACTGGCTCCCCCTGGCTTGCTTAGCTACCTTTCTTATACAGCCCAGGTCCACCTCTCCAGGGGTGGCACTGCCCACAGTGGACTGGGCCCTCCTACATCAGTTGAGGTTTCCTCTTCCAGATAGAGGTTTGTGTCAAGTTGACAGAAACGGTGAAAACTGGTTAAATACATGTGTCTGCTTTGTTGCTGCTGCTTGTGCTTTAAGTGTAGCATCTAAGAAACCTCTGCTTAGTCCACAGTTACAGAGATTTATATCTATGGCTTTAAATTGTTGCCTATGATTTGAGGTTGGATTTGGTATATTTTGTAATAGGAAAAATGACAGGAGCTGGGGATGGTGATGCACAAATGTAATCCCAGAACTTGGGAGGCTGAGGCAGGAGAATTTCAAATTTAAGGTCAGTTTGTTACATGGTGAGACTATCTCAGAAAGAAGCAAAGAAAAAAAAGAGAAAAAGAAAATGAATTTTCTGTTTGAGAACTGTACAGCTTATCATGTGTTGTGAAGATATTTAAACTATGTTTAGGAATTTTCAGGAAAATTGTGATAGGAATAGTTACCATTATTACTATAGAGTGATAATAGTATTTCCAGCTGGGTTTCCCTGATTCAGTGGCCTGTGGGCACTCAAGTATTGTAACTACTTTAAAACTGCTTTCAGTTAAGATAAGGATCCTCACTATTTGGGCATATTATCCTATTCATTAGGAAATTGGAGACTTAATCTGAAGATTATTATTAGATCAGCCAAAATCCTAAATGTTCATCATTGAAGAAGGATGTAATGAGGGGGCTCTGACTGGCAAGATTTTTCTCCTCAGTGACAAACAACTAGCCTTCCATGTGCACACTGCTTGGGAGATTGACCCTAGGAATGCAGCCTCAGCACACCTGTAAAGCACACCTGTGTCTTAGTCGTAAAGCACACCTGTGTCTTAGTCAAAAGCCCTGATGAATCTAGATGAAGCATTCCTAAGCTAAAGACTGCCACAATAATGTAGGGCTCTGTTGACTTTTATAGTGAATTTGTTATTAATGAGATTAATGCTTCTGAAAGAAAACATTTTAATAATATGCCTAGTAATAAATTAATTTATATACTTTTTCAGATTGAGATATAATTCGTACACCCTATACTTTTAAAATGTAAAGTTTACGGGGGTTTGATGCATTCACAAAGTTATTCAACTATCACTACTCTCTAATTCAAAATGTATTTCCATCATCCCAAGTTTTAAAAATCTATACTGATTAGCCGTTATCTCCACCCCTCCCCCCAGCCCTAGGCAACCAGTTCTTTCTCTGTGGATTTGCCTGTTCTGGACATTTTATTTAAACATGATGAAACCAGTCTTGGTTTGTTTGTCCATGTTGTGGTGTGTGTCAGTATGCTGTCCTTTATCACCAAGCAATATTCATTATTGCGTGAATTCTGGTGTGTGAAACACCACACTTTATCCATTTTCTTGAGCACACTTTGGAGTAGACTAGCAGGTTATGTGACAAGCATACTGAGGAATGGCCAGGCTGTTTTCTAAAATGGCTGTGTCATTCTATCTAGATTCCTACCAGGGTTTCAGTCTGCCCGTCCCAGTGGGCATGAAATTATCTCAGTGTGATTTCTGTAATAACTAATGATAATAGGGGATCTATTACTGTGCTTATTGGCTATTTGTATTTCTTGATTTCAATCTCTCTCCCGTTTCTCTCTCTCTCTCTCTCTCTCTCTCTCTCTCTCTCTCTCTCTCACACACACACACACACACACACACAGTGTGTGTGTGTGTGTGTGTGTGTGTGTGTGTGTGTGTGTGTGTTGCGTGCTGGAGGTTGAACCCTGTGGCCTTGAATGTGCTAGGCATGTGATCTCCCACTAAGCTATATTTTGTTAGGTTGGCTCTTTATATGCCATGTGTGAGTCAGATACATGGTTTGCAAGAATTTCTCCTGTTTGTGTGGGTTATCTTTTCATTTTCTTGCCACTGTCTTTTGGAACATAAAGTTTTAATTCAGGGGCTCAGTAATATGGCTCAGTCATTAAAGTGCTTGCTTACTTTGAGTTTGATTCCCAGAACCCCCTTTTTTTTTTTTTAAGCTGAGTATGGTGGCACGCAGTTTAAATTTCATGCTGGGGACAGGCAGAGCCCTGGGACTGACTGGGCAGCCAGTCTAAAAACCATCACTTAATCCAAGTTCACAAAGAGTTACACCTGTTTTTCTTCCAAGAGTTTTATTGTTTTAACTCTTATATTTCGATCTTTGATCCTTTTTTAGTTACTTTTGTATAGTGTCCAGTTGTCTATTCCCCATTTGGTGAAGAGATTATTCTTTTGCTTGTTTGTAACCAAATTTGGCCCCTTGGTGAGAGTGGTCAGAGGATAAACACAACCAGAAGGTTAGACTGGAAGAAATGTTACTACATGCCACAAGTGAGGGGAGCCCTAGGTGATTCTAAGAGCATTGCTCCCTGAGCCTAGATAGGGAGAGCTTTTATTAGGGAAAGGTGCACATGCTGGCATAGGGAATACTGCTTTCACTCCTGGAGGGAGCATACTCCTAAGCATGCTCAGTTGAGACACGTCTTTATACATTGCCTACTTTAAAAATAGCAGAAAGGATTGCATCCTACAGAGATTTTAGTATTTAAATGAGCAAAGTTTGCTCTAGGCTACCTAAAAAAAATTTAGGGTGGCTCAGAATACCTTGGGGAAATTTTAGCTACATCCTTGCATTTTTCTCTGGAGGGCCTTTTAAAAGAACTTAAAAAAAATTATGTGTGTGTTACAACATACCTATGAAGTTCAGAGAATAACTTGGGAGGAGTCAGTTCTCTCCTTCCCATGTGGGTCCTGGGAATTAAACTCAAATTGTCAGGCTTAGCAGCAAGTGCCTGTACCCGTTGAGCCTTTTTGAAACAAAATTTCTTCGAAGGCACTTTGTCATTTAAAGGGCCAAATTTCCCCTTCCCTGAGCATAGTTGATTGTCCCCAGAAGTACTTGCTTGGTGGCCAACACATTGAGTTTTCTTAGCATCTTATCAAAACTTTATTCAGATAAATGAGTTTATTTCTGGATTCTCTGTTTTATTCCATTGATTTATGCATCTCTCTTTTGGTGTTTTTGAGACAGGGTCTCCCTGTAGCCCCAGCTGGCCTGTAACTCACTATGTAGACCAGGCTGGCCTTGAACTCACAGAGATCTGCCTGCCTCCGCCCCCCGAGTGCTGGGACTAAAGGTGCGCGCCACCGTTCCCCGCATGCTTCTGTCTTTGTAATAATCACTGCTGTACTTTTTTTTTTGAGTTTTAAATTGATGGCCTGTAGTTTTATATATTTTGGGGGCACATACTATAAGTTTTGAGTACCATGTAGAATAAATTATTCAATCTAGTTAACATCATTCACTTCAAATATTTTTGTGAAGACATCTGAAATTGACTCTCAGGAGTTTTGAAATATGTAATATACTCTTATTAACCTTATTCACCATCCTGTGTAATAGAGCTCAAACAAAATTTAAAAACGGCATGAAATTTCATAACCCTTGACATCATCCTGTAACGGATTTTATTGTGGAGTCTGTAAGATTTTCGGCATATAAAATATTTTAATCTGCATATGGAAATAATTTCACTTATTCCATTCTAAGCATGATACTTGCCTACTTCCTTCTTCCCCTTTCTTTCTTCCTTTCTCTCTCATTCCTTCTCCCTACCCTTCCTCCAATTCTCCTCCACCTAACTTCCCTGCTAGCAGCTCCAGTACAACCTTGTATACAAGTGGTGAAAATAAGTGCCTGGTCTTGTTCCTCATCCTAAGGAGAGTTTTCATCCTCTGTCCTTTATCAAGTTGAGAACTTCCCTCATAAAAAGGTGTTGGATTTCGTCAGATACTTTTTCTCTATCAATTGAAATGATCACTTTTGTCTCTTATTCTTTTAATATATATTGACCTGTTTGATATTCATATGAACCAGCCTTGCGTTCCTGGGATAAACTCCACTTAGACATTCCTTTGTACGCTGCTGGATTCGGCTTGCTTTCGTTTGTTGAGGTTTGGGTTTTTATTTGTTTTCTGTTTCATTTTGTTTTTTCCATCTGTTTTTGTAAGAATTCTCCTTATATCTTCAGTTTTGGTGTTGAGTAAATATTTTCCTCACAAAATAAATTGGGAAATATTCTTTGGGGTTTTTTGGTTTTGGAACTTTGTAGGGTATTAGTTCATGATATGCTTTTAATCAAGAAAAATAATGTCTTCTTACTTCAGGTACCCAGGTGACCACTCAGCACCTTGAGCCTTGCCTTTGGTAGGTATTGACTAAATTCCAGACCCTTGTGTTCCTGGTGAGCTTTCCCCATCTCCATTCCACTCGGGTCTGGGAGGTGGTCAGGATCCTTTCATAAGTGCTGCTCTCAGTAATTTTCAGTGTCATGCTGGCTGTTAACCATCCCCTACAGTATTGTAAAGGCCTTTCCATCAAGTCAGAGTAAAAAATCCAAACAGCATCTCTTTAAAAAGTTACTCTGGTAGTTTAAGGTTGTGCAAAGCAGAACTGAAAATTCCTTTGGGTTATCCTTGTGTTTACAACATAAGAAGCAGCCATCTTCGGATGGTATTTTCTTCAGACCACTATAACCACTCTGCTTCCTTTGTTGTCCTAGCTTGATACCTCAGAATTGTGTAAGTTTGTCATTCAAGGCCACAGCAAGAGCTAGAGTCATGATGTTGCATCATGGTGACACACGCCTGCAATTTCAGTACTTGGGAGGTGAGAGCAGAATGATCAGGAGTTCATGGTCAGTCTGGGCTACATGAGACCCCATCTTTTAAAAAGAGAAAAAAAACAGGCCAGATGCAGTGGCACACGCCTTTAATCCCAGCACTGGGGAGACAGAGGCAGGTGGATCTCTGTGAGTTCAAGGCCAGCCTGGTCTACAAATTGAGTTCTGTGCCAGCTGGGGCTACAGGGAGACCCTGTCTCAAAAAGACCAAAAAACCAACGAAACAAACAAACAAAAAAACATAGTTCTCAGGGCATCACTGGGCACCTTCCTGAACCCTATGTTCTCACCTACAGGTACCACGTACACAGACTTCTCGGCCGGAATCTCCAGGGATGACCAGCCCCTCCCCGCGCATCCAGATAATCTCCACCGACTCTGCGGTAGCCTCGCCACAGCGCATTCAGGTACCTGTGCCAGTCCCATTGGGTTCCTGCCTTCTTTCACTCTGTAGAATGACAAACCTGCATAAGGGTTTCACTAAAGGAGTATATGCCTCTTGGCATCCAGTATAGTATGACCTTATTTATTGAGAAAGCAGCAGGTAAAAGTTTGCATTCATTTTGTTACTTTTAAAACACTGACCAAAAGCAAGTTGGGTAGGAAAGGGTTTATAACATCTTAATACCTCACAGTCCATTATGGAGGGAAGGCAGGACAGAGGTTCAAAGCAGGAACCTGGAGGCAAGAACTGAAGAGACCAGGAGGAACACTGCTGTCTGGCTTGTTTCTCCTGGCTTGCTCAGTTACTTTTTTTGTACAGACTGGGGCCATCCTACATTAATTTGCAGTCAAGAAAATGTCCCATAGATATGCCACAGGTCAGTTTGATGGAGACAGTTCCTCCTTTGAAGTTTCCTCTTTCCAGATGTCTCTGGTTTGTGTCAAGTTGACAAAATAATCAGCACAAGTTGTTTTTCATGCGTTGTTTTTTCTGGGATCTATTCAAGTTCATTTATGATGATGGTAGTTGAGGTTCAATCTGCACAAAACCACCATACCTAATCATGCAGGCTAACAGAGGTGACCAGAAGCAGTGCTGGTCCTCCTTGTGTTGTGGCCCTCATGGTGCAAAGCTTTTATGGAGCAGAAGGAACAACACAGTCCTCAGTGGAGGAAGGCAGACTCTAGGCTGGGGCTGAGAGCTGTTTGGAGCTATGTAGGACAGAAACTATGGAGACAATGGAGGCACAGGAAGCATTAGCTTACAACTAAGGTGGGGTAAAAAGGAAACGGTCCCATACTGTTCCATGCTGGGGACCGTGGCACACTCACTTTCCTGCCAAATCATTCTGTTTGGGGTAGCCTGGCTGACAGTTTCTTTTATTCTGTGTGTTTTGAGGTTCTCCTGAGATGGTCCTTTATCCCCCCTTTCCAGTTTACACTCTTCAGCAAAGCATGGTTGTATTCATTGTTCAACTTCACTGAAGTAAACATTTGTTTCTAAAACACATTTATATAATATTTCTGTTATCTATTTTACATATTCAGATTCACATAAAATCTTTTTTTTAATGGACTTATATAGTTACATATTTTTTGAAATTTGAAATCTTCTTCACAGTCCCCAGGAGAAAGCCTCTGGGGCTCTCCCAGCCTCTCCCATCCCTGTTTCCGCTTGCCAGCAGTATTGTATTCTGTGCATTCTTTTCCACCACCTTCTGCTGTTCTCTGTCTCACCCTGATATGCCAGTGCCTCCCCTCAGGTACTTAGAAGAGTTGCTTGTCTGTAAGAGTTGAATGGGTGATACGTGCATGCTGTACTGGAATCCCAGCAAAGCAGAGTACCTACTCATAGGTAGGCACTATCACTGTATTTCTTTTCATTTTTTTCTTTTCCTTTCCTTTCCTGTTCTTTTACTGAGACAGTGTCTTATAGTCAAGACTGGCCTCAAACTCACTATGTGGCTGAGGATACTTTTACCCTTCTCGTTGTCCTGCCTCCTCTTGAGTGATGTGATTACAGGTATGTGCTACCACGCCCAGTTTTTGTGGAGCTAGGAATCAAAACCAGAGCCTTGAACAAGGTAGGCAAGCACTCTACCAGCTGAGCCACATTTCCAGCTTATGTTTTTTTAAGGATTTTATTTAATTTTAATTTTTAATTATATTTTGAGTCAAGGTCTCTGACTAAATCTGAAACTTGGCATTCACTAGCCTAACTGGCCAGTGAGCCCAGTACATTCTGTTACCCAAAACAAGGGTACTTAATGAGACCTTCCCTTCAAAAATAGCACTTGTTTAAAGCAGATTTGTGAAGTTATACTTACCTACTTTTTTGAATATGCCAAGATAGATTCTTTTATTTTTTTTCTTTTAGTTAAGCCTGTCATCTGTTATTTATTATTGGCCTTCATAAAGGAAAGGGGATTTCAGTTCTAAAAATAGCAAAGATACAGCCCTGGAATAAAACTAGTTTTAGGAAGAATCATTTCTGAAAAGCTATTGTGTATTGTCCCACTTCACCATGGACTGGTATGTTAGCTGCTTTTCTGATTGTTGTGACAAAATACTGGACAAAGGCAATTTAAAGGAAGGGTTCATCTTGGCTCATAGATTGAGGGTACAGTCCATCGTGGCAGAGGTCATGGCAGCTGGAGCGTGAGGTGGCTGGTCACACTGTATCCACAGTTGGGAAGCAGGTTAAATGCTAGTGTTCAGCTCGTTTTCTCCTTTTTTCATTTGGTCCAGGATCCCTGCCCCTGGAATGGTACCACTCACATTCAGGGTGGGTTTCCTTCTATAGTCAAACCTTTTTAGAAAGATGTTCCCTCTTACCCCCATAGACACACCTAGAGGTATGTTTCCATAGTGATTCTAAATCCAGTCAAGTTGACAATGAAAATTAACCATCACAGCTGGTGAGATATTTTAGACTAGCACTGACTCAAGTGGTCACCTTTTAGGCACTCTATAAAAGGACCCCCCATGTTGTATCTTCTAGATTGTGACAGACCAGCAGACAGGACAGAAGATCCAGATAGTCACCGCAGTGGACGCCTCCGGATCCTCCAAACAGCAGTTCATCCTGACCAGCCCAGATGGAGCTGGAACTGGGAAGGTGATCCTGGCTTCCCCAGAGACATCCAGTGCCAAGCAGCTCATATTCACCACCTCAGACAACCTTGTCCCTGGTAGAATCCAGGTAAGGCCTGCTGACAGGTGCTTGTTTCAGCACTTGATACTGAATTTCTTAGCTTGTTTTTAGTCCTACCAAATCCGTCTCTCTAGAAGGGCCCTTGGGAACTTGCAAGCATAGTAGGTTTGCTCCCTTAGCTAAAGTAAAAGCCAGTAAATGAGTGGCCAAACCCAGAAGACAGCAGGGATAGAAGCTAAGCCAAGAAAAGGCAGTGGCCCACAGGAGACTGTCATCAGCAAGATGACAGTGAGCCATGGAGAATCGTTCTTACAATGCCACATGGTGAAAGCCATTGGCCCATGGTATTTTAAAGGTACTCTCTAGAGCTGAGCATAGTCGGACAAGAGCTCCCAGAGCTGAGCATAGTCGGACAAGAGCTCCCAGCTCTTCCATCTGTCTCAGCTACATGGCCAAACCTGGGCTCAGCTCTTCATTCTAATCTTACATTCCATGAGCTGCTGACCCTACTCAGCAGTTCCTATCTCTGTCTCTGCCCTGCTTCTCTGTTCTGGGAGGGAGAAGCAGGGTGTTGGAGCACCGATAGAAAGAGCAGGCGCCCAAGGGAAAAGCAGGATCAGTGCTCAGCATGAGGTTGGCAAGCAAGCTGCTAAAGAACAGGCTCAAGACTACATCCCAGAGTGGTGACATGTGGAGCAAGTCCAGTTGGGGTCAAGATGGGAATTGTGTAATTTGGGTTTTATTGTAAAATTTGTGGTGAGTTATGCATAATATAAAATTTAGGGGGCTGGAGAGATGGCTCAGCAGTTAAGAACACTGGCTGTTCTTGCAGAAGACCTGGGCTCAAATCCCAGCACCCACATGGCAGCTAACAACTGTCTGTAACTCCGGTCCCAAGGGAGCCGACAGCCTCTTCTGTCCTCTGCAGGCATTGCACGACACAGGTACACTTACCTACATGCAGGCAGTATACACATACACATAAAAATAATAAATTAAAAAAAAAAAAATATATATATAAAAATAAATTTACTATGGTAACCATTGTTGTACCGTCTCTGTAACTCTTTAACTTCCTGACCTGAAACTATACCCATTGAGAATCACACACACATGTTCTACAGTGAAGAAGCATGAGAAGTTAATGTCCTGTACCCATTCAACAGTAGCTTCCCAGCCCTTCCCTCAAGACCCTAGCAATTCCCTCCTTCCCTCCCTCCTCCTTCCTGTATGAATTTGATGACTAGGTATCTACCTCATAGAAGTGGAATCTTATGGCGTCTGTCTTTGTCTTTTTTTTTTTTTTTCAGAGCTGGGGACCGAACCCAGGGCCTTGCGCTTGTTAGGCAAGCGCTCTACCACTGAGCTAAATCCCCAACCCCAGCATCTGTCTTTTATGACTGGTTTATCTAACTTTGTATAATATATCTTCAAAGTTCATGTTAAAACAAGTGTCAGGTTTTTTTTCCTTTTTAAAGAGTGAATAATATTCCATTTATGAATACATTACATTTTTGTTGTTGTTTGAGGCAGAGTCTTAGTATATGGCCCAGGCTAGCCTCAAATTTGTAATCCTCATGTCTCACCCCAAAAATATAAGCACACATTCCCCCCACCTCTGTCTTTCATTCTCTGTGTGTATGGGGCAACCTGTATTCATGTGTGTGGAGAACAGAGGTTGATACTGGTTGTCTTCCTCTACCATTTTCCACTAAAATTTTTTAAATTATTTTATTTATTATGTCTATACACCTGAATGCCAGTGCCCACGGAGGCCAGAGGCATTGAATCCCCCTGGAGCTAGAGTTACAGGCTGTTGTGATCTGCCAAGATGTGGGTGCTAGGACCCCAACTCTGGTCCTCTGCAAGAGTAGTACATATTCTGAGCCATCCTTTTAGCCTCTTTGTGTATTTAATTTTTTAACTGATCTTTTGTATTTATGACAATTTTCTTTTGTCTTTTTTTTTTTCACTTATTTATTTTATGTATGGAGTATATGTAGAAATCGGGACAACTTGTGGGCGTCAGCTCTCTCCTTTCACCATGTGAATCCAGGAAGCAAGCTCAGCTTGTCCTCCTTGGCAACAGGCACCCCTACCCATTGAGCCATCTTACTGGCCCTCTGCCATATTTTTTGAGATGGTCTCTCACTGAACTAGAACGCATCAGTTTGGCAAGGCCAGCCAGCCAGCAAACCCCTAGGGATCCAAACTCGGGTCCGTGTGCTTGTTGCTCACTTCGCTGACTAAGCCATGCCCTCATTTGGTTTTTATCCTTTCATCTAGTGGCAGATACTGGATTGTGTCTACTGTTTTCCCATTAACAGCTATGAATAGATATGTTTTGGGGGGTGCTTTCTGCTATAGAAAAACCTAACAAAGCATTTTTTTTTCCTGGTGAGCTAGATTTGGGCTATCAATGTGTTCAGCTTTCAGAAATGTCCTCTGAGACACTTTGCTGCACTTAGCAAGCATTTCCTCGCCCTTCGTCTCCCACAGTGTGTTCTGACATTTAAAGTTAGGCCGTCCCACTTGTTGAGCACAAGTTTGTGCAAGACTGACTGCTGATGTTGTCACATTTCACAGGTGATTTTACCTGATTTCTGGATATGATCCTACCACGAGTGATTCATTTGAAGGCTTGTGTGCTCAAATTAACTATATTTTAAAAATAACTATTCGGCTGGCGAGATAACTCACTGGTTAAGAGCAGTGGCTGCTCTTGCAGAAGACCCAGGTTGGAATCCAAGCACCCACATGGTGGCAACAGCCATCTGTAATTCCGGTTCTAGGGGATCCAATGCCCTCTTCTGGCCTCCTCAAGCACTACATAACACAGGTGCATATATATATGCAGGCATAACACACATAAAATAAAAAATATTTTTTTTTAGAAAATAACTTTCAATGATGTATTCTCCCAGATGGATATTGCACTATTTGTCATCTAGAGAATCACCTGCAAGTGAGAGGAAATAGCAGGCTTCAAGGTCTTACAGTCTTTCCACCATGCAGTGCCTCAAGAAACCTAGTTAGGAAAGGCTGGCCCTGTCTCTGACAGAGATGCCTGTTTGCCTACTCCAAGCTGTTTCATGAGATGTGAAGGGAAGCTGGAAGAAGCCTTCCTGTCTTCACCATAGAGCATCTCTGTGAAACCCCCATGTGGCCTCCAGTCTTGGTGATGATCACCAGATACAGTGGGCACTGCAGTATACAGGCAAGTAGGGAAGCAGAGTTATTTGGCTGCCAAATGGAGCTCTCTGCCAGAATAATCCTAGTTCTACCCAAACAGAAGTTTTAGTGTTTTTCTGAGAAACTCAGGACTGGGAATTTAGTTAGACATTACTTTGCTTGGTGAACTGGTTTTTATTTGGCAGTGTTTGTTGATTTCTCTTAGATCGTCACGGATTCTGCTTCTGTGGAGCGTTTGCTGGGGAAGGCAGACGTCCAGCGGCCCCAGGTGGTGGAGTACTGTGTGGTCTGTGGTGACAAAGCCTCTGGTATGTGACCCCAACCTCTGGTGCATGCCATGGACCAATGGCATGACCTGTTGTGAGGTGGGGAAGTGGTTAGTTGAGAAAGCACATTATCCATAGGTTTGTAGGTTTCAAACACAAATGCCACATAATAAGCAGAGTAGTTTGTCAGATTACTGAAACTGACAGGAAAGGTCAAGAAACTCTGTGATTTCTAAGTATTTATGTGCCATTAAGAAAGTAATAATTTCTGGCTGGAGAGATGGCTCAGTGGTTACAAACACTGGTTATTCTTGCAGAAGACCCAGGTTCAAATCCCAGCACCCACATGGCAGCTAACAACTGTCCATAACTCCAGTTCCAGGGGATCCGACAGCCTCTTCTGTCCTCCGCGGGCATTGAACAACATGGGTGCACTTACCTACATGCAGGCAATACACGTATGCACATAAAATAAAAATAATAAAATAGTTTTACAAAAAGAAAGTAATAATTTCTTAATCTTGTCCATATCTGCCAAGGTATGTTACTTCTATAATTCTCCTCATCCAAACTCTATCATCCTTTTACTACATCCAATGTGATAACCTTCTACAATGGAGGAGTAGGAGCCATGTGATTTTTGTCCATCCATCCCCCTCACTAGGAGGTTTCCCTTAGGGAGCTTTGGTAGGGGTGGGGGTGGGGTTTAGTGAAAATGAGCAGTCCAACTAGGAGAACCAGGGCCTGAGGAGTATAATTTAAGTCTGTGCCCCTCGTGTCCTTAAGGGAGAGCTCAAGGGCTTCTGCATTTAGGGCCCTGGTGAAGGGAGACAGAAGGCCTGCTAGTACTGAGAAGCCATAGAGGAGAATGGAGAAGTGCAGTGATGCTGGGGCACAGACCTGAGTTTTGAGACAGCTTGATTCCACTTGATTCTGTGGTATCAAAACTCACAAGAACTTCAGACGTTTTATTGTCCTAGAATTTATTTGTTTACAAAGGAGGTTGGACCAAACCTTGGAAAGAAACCACAGGCAAGCATCTCTCAGACGCTCCAGTTTCCCCTCCAAGCTGGTGACACCATTTCTCTGCCAGTAGTACCTACTCCTGTTCCTACCCTTTGTCTTGGTAAAGCCAGCCCACCCTAGTCCTTAAGTCTCAGCCCTCTCCTACTCAGGAGGCAGGTAGACAGTGTTGCTGCTGTTCCTGATTACCTTTCTACAGACCACTCTAGGCACCTGTTGCATTCTCTTATGATTGCTTCTCTGTAGCCTATCTCTCCATTGGAATGTTTAAGGAAAACCTGTGTCCTGCACAGCAGACCTGTGTCCATCTAACTGCTCAACAAGGAGAAATATTCTGCAAACATCAGAATAGAGAATGAAGCAGAGACAAGAAAAGGCCACAGACTGCCTGGCTTCCCTGTTCATCAGAGGTCTGAGCTAAAGGCCTATAGTACCATTCTCTCCAGAAGTCACTCAAGGTAGAAAGCTCAAGGAGACATTGCAAGGAAGAGAAAGGCAGTGCTGACAGAAGTCATTTCAGCACAACCATGCTTCAAAGAAAAATACTGAGATCCTCCAGGTTTTCTTGGGGAAATGATCCTACATACTAAAGCCTAGGACCATAGGTCCCCTGTAGTTAGTATGAATGGTGATGCTGTGAAGTGTCCTAGCAAAGCAGCTATGGACTTGGGCTCTTTGGCAAGAGAAGCCCGGAGAGCTGTGCAGAGTCAGAGCTGCAAGCTTGCTTGTTAACATGTGACAACATTTTGTCAGTTAGGTAGAAAGGTAACCTGAGATGGAAGGAGACTTTTTCCTGCACTGGTTAGAGACACTGAGTAAGTGAGAATAGGAAAGTAAGTTCTATTTCATAAATGTTTTCCTAGAAAGATCTGGATAGCTAACTCAGGTGAACCAGAGGGAACTTACCTTCACTGTGGGCCAACCAGTTACCATTCCATTTTCCCCAGGGGAAGCATAGCAACCAGGAGGTGACCCAGAAAGCAGACATGAATGCAGGATTAGCAATATACTGTTTAGTCCTAGAGTAAGAATGGGCTCTGGGCAGCCTCAGCCAAGGGTTGTACACTGGACAGTCTTGTGCAGTATTGTCCAAGCTCCTCTGTATGTTAGGATTTCTGGGTACAGAGAGAAGTTAGGCCATTGGACAGCTGTCACACAATGTGTGCGCTCTGGCTTTCCATCATGATTTTATAAGGTTACTGTAGAGATAGGAGAAATAATTGGGTGGATGTGGCTATGCATAATGGTCATGCTGTCATTAACCTCTAAGGCATATATCTGACAGAGTGTGAAAGAGAACAGGGCTTGGGCCACTCACATCTACTCATGGTCAACCAGGTCATGTATTCACTTACCTCCCTTCAGGCCGTCACTATGGAGCTGTCAGTTGTGAAGGTTGCAAAGGTTTTTTTAAAAGGAGTGTAAGGAAGAATCTGACCTACAGCTGCCGAAGCAACCAGGATTGCATCATTAACAAGCATCACCGCAACCGCTGCCAGTTCTGCCGGCTAAAGAAGTGCCTGGAGATGGGCATGAAGATGGAATGTGAGTAGCAGGGTCCCAGCCACAGGAGCTGACAGGAGAATGAGAAAGAGCCTACTAAATAAGGGGTTCGCGTTTGGCTTAAAGTAGTAAAGAGGGGAAATACCCACACAGGCTTCATTGGGCTTTACATTCTTGGTCACCAGGTGATCCAGAGCTGACACAGTGTCCATGGTGTGTGAAAGCCCCTTTCCAGAGGAGTCAGGAAGCAGAGCGGGAAGAAGGGGGTAATGTGGGCTACAGAGTACAGCTGAGACCAAGTCAGTCCAGCTCTAGGAAATGGAGCCTTTTTCCACCCTGATCCTCATCTGTGACCAGCAGTCTTCCCTCCCTTGCTACAGCTTTCAAATTCCTTTCAGCTCCTGTAGTCAGACCTTATTCCCAAACCAGGCCTTCATTCAGTAGGACCAGTCATAAGACAAGTTTCCAAAGTCAGTAACACAGAGAAGCCCAGGGAGAACAGTATTGGACTCACATTACAGCAGAGGAATAGAGAGGCACAGAGTCAAGGCCCACACTCCACCTGGCCAGGCCGACAGTGCTGAATGGTTCCAAGGAAGACTGGAAACCGACGAGTTTCAGTGTTGGTGTTTTCCTTTCTAGGAATGAGAAAATGAAAACTTCACTGGGGAACAAGTAGAAGTGTGTTCTTGGTTCATGCTTTGTGTGATGTTTATTTTACCTAGTGATAATGCTTTTCCACCAAAGTAAATACATATATACATTACTGTGTGACTGCCCTGTTCTGTTGCCAGGCTGTCCTCTTGGTTGTGAGCAGTGATGGAACTGAACTTTTATAGTCACAGGTATAAGCAAACTCAAGGTCCAGCTTCATTTCACTTTGGTCACAGGATACCTGGATCCAACACTTCATCTCCTCTTTCTTTAAAAACACTTTATGGGCTGGGAAAATGGCCTGGTGGGTAAAGTGCCTGCTGCACTATGAGAACCTGAGTTTAGATCCCTGGCACCCATGTAAAAGCTGGGTGTGGTTACTGGTGTCCGTCGCCCTAAGCACTAGGGGTGGAGACAGGCAGATCTGGGTGATTGATGAGCTCCAGGTTCAGTGAGAGGTTGTCTCAAAACCTAGAGGTAAAGAGCAGTAGTGGAAGACTCCCAACACTGACCTCTGGCCTCCACAGCTGCATGCACATACACTCCCAAAAATCTATTTTCTTCAGTTGTTTATGACATCTATACCTATTCTTTTTTTTTCTTTTTTTTTAAGATTTATTTTTATTTTTAATTATGTATTTGTGTGACTGTATATGGGTTTGTGCACCTAAGTTCAGTGCTCATGGAGGCCAAAAGCAGGCACTGGATCCCTTAGAGCTAGAGTTGTGAGCCAGCTGACGTGGGTGCTGGGAATTGGACTCCAGTCCTCTGAGGCATCTCTTCAGCTCAAAGATACCCCTTCTTACACTAGGTAGGGAGAATTTGCTATACACAGCCTTGAGTTCACTGAAGCTATTTGGGCTTGGATTGGGCTCTAGAATGGTTGCTCTGCCATTTTTGGCATTGGATAATGTCTATAAAGGGTCCACTTGATGAAGATGAGCATTTCTTATCTTGGGCAGAGTCCATCTTGTTAGCGACAAGAAGTGAAAACCCTTAGGTTTCACTAAGGTAGAACTCCTCAGGTCACACCCGAGTTAGAGTTTCTTAGCAGGTAGCACCTGCCATCTCAAGCCCAAAGGTAAACCTTTAGGTTTGACGTTGGCACTATTTGCCTTTGACTCTTGTCCTTTGGATGGAAAACCCACTGTGACTACTGAGCTAGGAATCAAGAACGAAGGTTTGTCATCCTGCATGTGGGTTATAGTTTTTATTCATTTGACTCTTTTCTCTAAATGTAAATATCATGCTGTGATTTAAGCTGTACAAAGTGAACGGAAGCCCTTTGATGTACAACGGGAGAAACCAAGCAATTGTGCTGCTTCGACTGAAAAAATCTACATCCGGAAGGACCTGAGAAGTCCTCTGATAGCCACTCCCACATTTGTGGCAGACAAGGATGGAACAAGGTCAGTCTCTTGTTCTCACAAAGGGCAGCCTTTGTGATTGGCCTTAAAAAGTCACCAGAGGAAGCATGGATGTCCCTGGAAAGGGCACACACATGATCCCGCCTGCCCACCACAGGCCTAGCATGCTTTATCCTGCTAGAGCTTGCTCACTGTTGAGCATAGCTCCAGGGTCATTTGGTCCTGCAGTGTAGACTTCATTCATACAGGGAAATAGCTATCTGTAACTCAAGATGCACGTTTTTTTTTTTACAGTAGAGACAAAAGGCCCAGATGATGCTACAAGCTTGCTTATACATTCCTTTTAACATACTCCATTGAACTTGTTTAAAAGAAAACAGAAGGAAATCTAGAAGACCAAAATTTGTTATACACAGAATTGGAGTTGAGGGTACCTTGGTAATGTTTTGAATTTCAGCTTAACTTTTAGGAGAATGGCCACAGTTAGCGTGGAAGGCCTAGGGGTGTGCATCTGTGTTCTGCCCTCCCTTGGTCTGTATCCTGGCTTTGTGCAGAGCTCACCAGCAAGAGTAAAGGGCGGGCCACTCACTCACCCTGAGGCTGAGTGCAGTTAGAGCTTTGCTCCTAGCACACAGCCTTACAGATATGGAAGGGACAGGTGAATGCAACATGACCATACTGTGCATAAAATGTTGGAAGCTACTCTGGGTTTCTTTATGTCTTAAATAGACAAACAGGTCTTCTTGATCCAGGGATGCTTGTGAACATCCAGCAGCCTTTGATACGTGAGGATGGTACAGTTCTCCTGGCCACGGATTCCAAGGTGATGTTCTCTCCTCCTGCTTCGTCTCCTCTTCTGTGTGGCAGTGCAGGCTTCTTTTCCACCTACGCTTGCCTTCTTGGCCTTCAGGGATGGATGGCTGACAGCAGGGCCTTCTACAGCTCAGTTTGCTTCTTGCTATGGTATAGCTATCCTAGGATTGTTCTAGGAACACTGGTAGCTTTTCAGAAATCTCAGTCAGGGCCAATTGGTCATAACCATTATAACATGGCAGCTTTGTGGAAATTATGTGGTTCCTTTTTTTTTTCGGTCATTTATACATATGCAGACCACCAGAATGCTGGGAAATAGCTACTTTTCCTAAGACGGCCTTTTGTAGAAGCCCCCTAGTTCCTTTTAAATATTCTGTAGTAAGCTGATAGATGAGCCATGAAGAACTCACTTGTGGACAGAGATGTCTGTCAAGCCAAGAGGTAACAAGCTATCTGACTCCTGTGACTACAGCCAAGGAGGAAGACTTTATCCTGGCCAAGGTGTTTGCTTTTGTTTGGGTTTGGGGGCTTGAGGATTTGGGTTGGTTGGTTGGTTTGGGGTTTTTTTTTTGTTTTTCTTTTGGTTGTTGTTTAGTTGATTTGGGTTTGGTCTCTTTTGGTGTCAGTGATTGGTTTTTGTTTTTGAGGCCTTAAACTCTGTCTTCCTACCTCAGCTCTCCAACTGCTGGGATTACAGGCTTCCCCACACTTCCTGAGCTTTATTTTTCCTCTTAAGGTACCTTCTCATTGTGAAGACCCACATCTTATAGCAGCTGCATAATACTCAGTCTGTGGTTCTGCTGTGACTTGTTAATCAGTTTTATGATAATTTCCTACTGATTCTAGTTTTTCACTTCCGTAATCAAGACACAGACATTTATGTATATATATGCATATATTTATGTCTTAGCTTATCTATTTCTCGCTTTCTTTTTATAAGCTGAAATATAATTCACATACCACATCACCCTTGGCAATGTATAATTTCATGGAATTCGTGTGTCTACATGATTTTGCAGTTTCACCACTGATCCCAGAATATTCATATCCCAAAAGAAACCCATCAAGCAGTTACTCTCCCAAACCATTCCAACCTGTGTTCTGGTTCTATGTTTTTAACAATTACTTATATTTCTCATGCAGGGAGTTATGTAAGTATGAATCCTTCATACCTGACTTCTTTCACTTAGCAAGTTATCATCAAGGTTCATCCTTGGCATAGCGTGTACTGGTAGTTCGTTCCTTTTCATTGCCAAAGAGCATGCCACCACCTGGCTGCCCCATATTGTGTGGATTCATTCATTCCTTGATAGATGTTTGGATTGTTTGAAGCGTAAAGTTTTTGGTCACATAACAACTTTTATGTTTAAACTTTGAGGATCTGCCAGGCTGTTTTAAGTGGCTATACCAGTTTGCAGTCTTACAGTACAGGTCAGCTCTTGAGTTCCATATCTTGGCAACACTTGTTACCATCTTTGAGTATAGCCATCCCACCATCCCAGATACATGAAGTATCTTTATTCCAGTGAGATTGAACATGGACTTAGTGGATATTTGTGCCTCTTCTTTCAGAATGTCTTGAGATCCTTATTCTTTTTTTTTTTTTTTTTTTTTTTTTTTGAGACAGGGTCTCTCTGTAGCCCCAACTGACCTGGAACTACAGAGCTCTACCTGCCTCTGCTTCCTGAGTGGTGGGATTAAAGGCATGCACCACCACACCCGGCTCCAGATCCTTTGTCCCTTCTAAAATTGGATTGTCTTTTTGTTGAGTTGTAAGAGGTTTTTACATAGTCTGGCTACTAAACCATTATCACACATGTGACTGCAGACATTTCCTACGGGTTGTGTTTTTATTATTTTGTTAACAATGTCTTTTGAAGCACACAGGTTATTTATGGTTGGAGAAGTCCACTTTATCTTTCTATCATTTTATCATTGTGTCATTTTATCACATATGGATCTGTATAACCATAACCAAGATACAAAGTGATCTGTTCTGATCCAGTGAATAGCCAAAAAGATCTTCCTGGTGTGATTCTTCATTCACACCTCCTAAACATTGGTTTTGAATCAACATTACACCTTCATTGCCCTTAAGTCATTTGCATGTGTGTGCTCATTTTAATACTTTTTTTTTTTTTTTTTTAATCTAATAGGCTGAAACAAGCCAGGGAGCTCTGGGCACACTGGCAAATGTAGTGACTTCCCTTGCCAACCTAAGTGAATCCTTGAACAATGGTGACACTTCAGAAATCCAGCCAGAGGACCAGTCTGCAAGTGAGATTACTCGGTATGAGTCCATGACTGTGGATGGAGGCTGCCCTCTAACGCCCCATACACTTCAGACCCTGTGTTGTAAGGGTGCATACCAGCATTTTGGCACCTATCTTATATGTGTGGTTTTTGTTTTGTTTCGTGGAACCGAAAATTGACCTTGTCCTCCTGTGTAGTAGACAAGGGCTCAGCCACTGAACTACAGTCCAGCCACCCCACCTGTGTCTAATTAAAGACTATAAATTTGTCAGAAGAACCCTGCACATTTGTCTTCCTGATATTAACTGTGGGCACATGGACCCACTTACATTATTTTTATTCCTAACAATGGAGAACCTTTTGGTGAACAAATGTTAATCGTATAGAGTACTTTGTAGTACACCTGCACAAAACAGCTCATTGCTTTTCTTGTTTGTGTTTTGCCTACTTTCAGAGTGGTAAGTGCTAGCTGATGGAGAGCTGGTCTCAGGCACGCTGGCTGGCTGCTCAAAGTGTTTTTCTTCCTGGCAGCTTGGCCTAGTGTTTTTCTCCTATTTCTGGCCTTGGTGTCTAGCCAGATAAGGGCATGCTGGGAGCCACACACATCCTCTGGTTGGTCCTCTTGTTAATTTGCAGTCTGACCATAATATTCAGATCTAGGACTAGGGGAAAGACAATGAGACTTGAACCATATAAAATAATTATCGTTCCTTGTGAGAGGCCTTGGAAAAGTTAACATCTGTAAGCCTCAGCATTCACATCTATAAAGTAGACATAATTTCCATTTTAGGAGGGTAGATGTGAAAAATAGAAGTTATATGAAGATTTAAAAGTACATAGCTAGCTGGTATAGTGGTACATGCCTTTAATCCCAATACTTGGGAGGCAGAGGCAGGTGGACCTCTGAGATTGAAGCCAGTCTGATCTACATAGCGAGTTCTAGGCCAGCTACAGGGAGGCTTCAGGGAGACCCTGTCTCAAAAAAACAACAAACAAAAAAGTACAAGGCTTAGTGCCTAAAACACTACATGTAATGCACAAAAGCGTCACTTTGCTCTTCTCTCAGCAAGTGGACCTGGATGACCTGCATCTGCACATTGCCTCTCTAACTGGCATCACTGAGAGCTCTCTTCTTTCACCTGCCACTGATGCTGGCTTTGTTTTTGCTTACAGGGCATTTGACACCTTAGCTAAGGCACTTAATACCACAGACAGCGCCTCACCTCCAAGCCTAGCAGATGGGATAGATGCCAGTGGAGGAGGGAGCATCCATGTCATCAGCAGAGACCAGTCAACACCCATCATTGAAGTTGAAGGCCCCCTCCTTTCAGACACACATGTCACATTTAAGGTGAGTGCATTTGGCCCAACATGAGCCACCTACTTCCCCAGCATGCTGGAGCCAGGCTCTATACCAGTGCTTGTTTTCTAATTGTGGCAGGATCTTGAATTCCAAAAGAGCATTCCCATTGTGAAGGATCTTCACTGATACCTTGCTCACAATGCCATTTGGTTCTGAAAGTAAGTGTGGTCCATCATTGCAAAGGTGCTTAGCCAGTGAGAGTCAGAGGCTGACTGCTTTGTCTTCCTGTGATAGCCTGGCCCCCATATAGTGGGCGCCTTGCCTCTTCTCTATGTAGAAATGCTTTTGAATAAACTGTTCAGCAAGCAGCCAACCACATTAACTATCTGCAGCCACCATCTGTGAGGAATGCTGTTAGGACCTAGTCTTCCCCACACTTCCCTTCCCTGCCTGCCCTCCCTATAGGGCATCAACAGGCCTTCTAGTCTCCAGAAGAGTCTTCTGTCCCACTGTTCTGTACTGGAGAGGTCTGGTCAGTCACTTGGATAGATAGGGTCCCTGCTCACAGTTACCCAAGGGTTCCCAGGATGCCAATAACCAAGGGAGTTCTAGCTTCAAAGGCACTGGAGTCCTTGTGGACATGAGAGTTCCTGGACCCCAAGCAGTCCCTTCTGCTAATGAGATGTTATCCTCCTGTGTGCTTTTTCCCAGCACCTTTTCATTACCATCTTGGAGCCACATATAATAGCACTGTCAACCTGTACAGTTGAGCCATGCCTCTGGTTCATTTTAGACTTTTGCCTATGGTTCAGAATGAACCAAAGACAACTAACAATTTAGCCAAAGCAGGAGGGGTCAGGGATGTCTTTGTGTATGGGTGAGCTGGGAAGTCTCAAGTCAGCCCTATTCCAAAGACTGTTCAACTAAAGTCACCAAGCAAGAAATCTGGAAACTAGTGGAAGCCTTGGCTACACATGTTCCACTAAGGACCAGCCCTTACCGGCCCTTAAAGGCTCTTTGAGATCTGTGACAGTGACTTTGGTGACCTCAATTGGTAAAACAAGACAGGAATATGTTAACAAAGATACGGACCCTTCATTTACCTCCTATGTCACATGCCTCCTCTTCTCCAGCTGACGATGCCCAGCCCAATGCCAGAGTACCTCAATGTCCATTACATCTGTGAGTCTGCATCCCGCCTGCTTTTCCTCTCCATGCACTGGGCAAGGTCAATCCCAGCCTTCCAGGCACTTGGGTAAGCGGACTATTTTCCTGTGTGTGTCATTGGGTCAGAGTCATGCTTCCCTCTAAGAATGGCCTGCAGGGTCTCTGAGGGCTTTTCTAGTGTGACTGTTCCTATGACCCCCTTCAATGACTCAAAATATGAGGAGACCATATCAGTCTACAGTGTATATGTGCCAAGAACTTGTTGCTAGGAGCTGTGCCTAGACCTTGACAGCTTATCTACATCGGCTCTGCTCTCAGCCAGAGCACTTGTGTCTACCTAGCCCCTCACCTCAGTGCTGACTGATATGTGAAGAGCAGTGGCCTATATCTCTGTAGGAAAGCTCCTTGCTTGCTTGCTCGTTGAGCGTCACTATGTATAGTGATCATTCCCCAGTCAGTCCCAACACCAATTCTGCCACTGTGCTAAATAACTGCTATCCAATTGGAGCAGGCTGCCATTGTGGTTATAATCTAGCTGGGAATGTAGTGAATGCACACTATAGGTTATGTGTGGGAAACACTCAGTGGCAGATCTGGGTTGAGAGTCATAAGAATAGTGCTTGCCAGCTGTGAGGCTGTGGGTAAGTCATTTCATTTGTCTGAGCTCTCTTTCCCCATAGAATCCTTACAAGGGGTTAAGACTGATAAAGCTCTTAACCCAGTACTCACTCAGAATGCAAGAGGAACTCTGTAGAAGCCTATGTGGTGCTGGTGGGTTGGGTGCTGTGGCATATGCCCTATGTGATAGTGACAGTAGTCACCACACTCAGGGATTAAAGGAGAGGTAGACAATATTAGCTTGTCATTCTTGGGAGAACTGGACAGGCAGTGACTACTGAATAAGCATTACAGGTTCTTTGTAAACTCTGGGTGACAGTGGCCTGTCCTTCCTGCCATCTGGGAGACTGTTATAATACCATGGTCATTAGTACTGCTAGATAATTAAGATGATTTGATGGGTTAAACAGTAATGTTTCCCACTTCTGTGAATGGTTTTGTTTCATTCTGAGCAATTTGGAACCTCCCCTAAAGGATTTCCTTGCCCAGGCTAGCACATTTAAAGGAGTTTTGATTATATTTCACATACTGTTCTTCAAAAGTTGGTAGAGTGCTGATCATAATAGAATCCAAGGCATACAGCTGAGGTGTGGGAGTGGTTCTAGACAGTAACCTGGTTCTCACTGCCATTCTGTACCTGGACTAAGGCAACTGGAGAATGGCTCTGTCAGGACTGCTCACCTTTTACAGCTTCCTGGCAGCTTGAGGAATAAGGACAATTGTTTTGCAGTGTGCCACTCACACTAACTTTCTTGTAGTGACTCCTCTACCTTTGTCTTCTGTCTTCTGTTTGCCAGGGTTAGCACAGTGTTTCTGCCCTTCAGATTCCATTCTTGTCCTGTGATCTGTGCAGCCTCTCATTTTTGTTAGAGACCCACAGTGACAGACAACCATCTCCCAAGACAGAACCAAGCTAGGACTGTTAAGGTTGAATAAACTTCAAAGGGCAAGTTGTAGCTATGGCTTAGTGACAGAGTTTGCCTAGATGCATGAGGACCTAGGTCCACAGGAGGAAAAAAAAACTTTGGTGGCAGTGCACGTGTATATGTGTGGAGGCCAGAAGACAACTTCAGGTGTCGTTTCTCAGATACTGTCCATCTTTTTGTTGTGTTTTTGTTTGTGACAGGGTCTCTCATGGGGATCTCATCTTGTCTCTATCTCCCCAGCGATTATAAGTATGCTTCCACCACTACCACTATGCGTGGCTTAATAAATTTTAAGGAAACAGTAATATAGCCATTCTCCCCCATTTTCCTTTTTAATCTTTTTGAGACGGGGTCTTGCTATAGCCCCAGCTGGCCTGGAACTCTATGTAGATCTGCCTCACAGAAAGTGCCTGCCTCTACCTCTGAATGCTGAGATTAAAGGTGTGTGTCACCACACCCAGCAGCCATCCCTATTTTTTATTTTATTTTATGTGTATGAGCATATATTGCCTGCATGTATTTAAATGCATCTATGTCCTCCAATACTCACAGAAGTCGGGAGAGGGCATTGGATCCCCTGGAACTAGAGTTACAGTTGTTAGCTGCTGTGTCAGGGTGCTGAGAACCAAACCTGGGACTCTGCAAGAGCATCAAGAGCATCCATCTTAACTGCTGAGCCATCTCTCCAACCCATCCCTTTTTTTTTTTTTTTTTTTTGTCTGAAGCAGTCTCATGTAATCCAGACTGGCCTCAAACTCACTATATAGCTGAGGATAATCTTGTACTTCTAAGCCAACTGCTTCTACAGCCCAAGTGCTGGGAGTACAAGTGTGTGCCCCTATGCCCCAGTTTTATTTGGGGTTTTTGTGTTTTATTACACAAGTATCCTACCAATTGGGCTACCTCTTTAACTCTGTATTAAAATGTCTTGCTGGGTGTGGTGGCACATGCCTTTAATCCCAGCACTTGGGAAGCAGAGGCAGGCAGATCTCTGTGAGTTCAAGGCTAGCCTGGTATACATAGTGAGTTCCAGGACAGCAGGGGCTACAGGGAGACCCTGTTTCAAAAAGACCAAAAAAAAAAAAAAAAAGTGTCTTATTGTGGGGCTTGGGGAGTGTTTTAGTCAATAAAGAGCCTTTGTATAAGTATAAAGACCTGAGTTTGGATCCTCAGAACCCATTTAAAAGCCAGGGCGCATATCTGTAATCCCAGCATGGTGGAGGGGGCATATGGAGGGCAGTAGAGACAAATGGATCCCTGGACTTCATTGACCTGCCAGTCTAGTCAAATCAGTCAGCTCCACGTTCAGTAAGAGAGCCTATCTCAAAAATAAGTTGGAGAGTGGGGTTGGAGAGATGGCTCAGCAGTTAAGAGCACTGGCTGCTCTTGCAGAGGACCTGGGTTCAGTTCCCAGTACCCACATGGTGGCTAACAACTATCCATAACTCCATTTCCAAGGGATCCTATGCCCTCTTCTGACCTCCATGGGCACTACACCACACGGGTGCACTTACACACATGCAGACAATATGCTCATACACATAAAATAAATATTTTTAAAGAATAGTTGGAGAATGACTAAGGAAGACACCTGACATTGCCCTCTGGCCTGAATGCAAATATACACGTACATACAACTATGCAGTCATATTCATAGATGACACATGCATAAAAAATGTTTTCCTCATTACTTAAAATCTAAAAAGTATTTTTAACATGTATTATATGTATGTGTATGCACATATGTGTGCAGGCACACGTGTGCCACAGCTCTCATGTGAAACTTAGAGGACAACTTGCAGGAGTTTTCTCTTTCCATATTGTAGGTTTCAGGGGTTGAACTCAGGTCATCAGACTTGGGGATAAGTACATTTACCTACTGAGCCATCTCGTGTATCTCACAGGCCTTAAAAAATGTATAAGAGAATTTTATTATCTAAAGAATTTTAGTTGAAACCTTCGTGGATATGCTCATGAACTTGGTCATTTTTTTAGGAATGACCATCAATCACATCCTTGTTACATGGTAGGGAGTGCTGGGGCTCACATGCTCGGAGTCCGACTCATACACTGCACTCGGCCTCATCCTTGTGTCCCCAGACAGGACTGCAATACCAGCCTGGTACGGGCCTGCTGGAACGAGCTTTTCACCCTTGGCCTGGCCCAATGTGCCCAGGTCATGAGTCTCTCTACCATCCTGGCAGCCATTGTCAACCACCTGCAGAACAGCATCCAGGAAGGTAGGTCCTGGGGATATGAGAGTAGAATGTGTCTTGATCCCGCCTGTGCCTGTAGAATAAAGCCGAGCCCTGGCTGACCCTGTGTCAGAGTTTTACCAAAAGAGTTGAGCCAGCTGCTCCCTGTGAATCATAAATTCTCCTCTAGTAAGTTCTGGAATGGCCATCTAATATATTGTGGTCAGGTGAATTATCAGCCGTTGAAGAATTAGAATGTTCATAAAGGGCCTACAGAGACTAGCTGGTATGAACAGAGGCATGAGTCCTGGCCATTAAAGGAATTACCCCTTGGTACCTACAGGCCGAGTTAGCTGCCTTACTCAGGCAGAGCACACAAAGCAGCAGAACTTGAGTACCTCTTATTACTTCAACTTCAGCTGGAAATGCAGCTCTTGACCAGCTTGAGATAACTTGGCTCTCTTTAAAAAGTCAAGTTACCCTCCCATTTGTCTCTGTAATCCCTCAAAAGACTGGTTTTATTGTTCATAGCACTTTTCCTCAGGGGCTCTGTAATGTTTGTTTGTAGATAAACTTTCTGGTGACCGGATAAAGCAAGTCATGGAGCACATCTGGAAACTGCAGGAGTTCTGTAACAGCATGGCAAAACTGGATATAGATGGCTATGAGTACGCATACCTTAAAGCTATAGTTCTCTTTAGCCCCGGTAAGATATGTGGTGGGGACTTGTGACACTTTTGCACTGTGTGTGCTGATACTTCTGAACATAACCATCTTGTCATCAGTGTAGAGAGCCCTTCCACATTTTCCATGACCTAGTGAGCTTTGCTACCTAACATCAGTACGTTGATTGTTAAATCCTTGCCGCTACAGCCCAGAAGAAATGTGCCACTGTATCTGAATGTACTGAAGGGATTTAATATATACCCTAACTAAGCCACTGACCAACGAGACCACCACCCGATGTCCCTTTCTTGCTTTGGCTCTTTGCCAGCTTCCAGGTTCTCTGAGCATATATAATCCAGGCAGGTTGGAACTCAGGTTTGCCCAGTCTCTGAGGATAGCAGCAGCTACTAAAAGGTGTGGCCATAGCAGCTGAAGAAACAGAACTCTTGGTGGAAAGCAAAAGGCACCTGGGCTGGCCTCACATGCCTCCTTTTTATAGCTGTTTTCAAAGCCTCTAGAGAGCTCACGTGAGCTGACCATTGACCTCAACAGCAAGGGCTGAACATTGTATGACCTTTTTCTTCCTCCCCAGCCCCTATTCACCATCAGCAAAGTAGCTAATAAAAATAGGAGTCATCTGGGACTGGAGAGATGGCTCAACTGTTAAGAGTAGTGGCTGCTCTTGCAGAGGACCCAGCTTTGATTCCTAGCACCTACATGGCTGCTAACAGCCATCCATAACTCCAGTTCCAGGGGATCCAGCGCCCTCTTCTGGCCTCCAAGGTCATTGCACAACATGGGTGCACTTACACACATTACAGGGAATACATTCATACACATAAAATATTAAAAATAGGAGTCATTGTACAATTAAGTATCTGGAAAATGGTTCTCATATAATTTTAAGATGTGTTTTCTAGAGTAATATAAAGGAAGAAGTTCAGAGCTAATCCGGGGGGGAGCTATTCTGACAATTTCCCAGTTCAATGAGTGAGCCTCCAGAACTTGATCTCTTGTATTTGATTAGTTTGTCAGCAGTCTGACTAAAAAGAAAGATTAAGAAATCCATGATACTTTCCAAATACAGAGGGAAACTTGGGTGCTTTCTGTTTTCAGATCATCCAGGTTTGGCAGGCACAAGCCAGATTGAGAAATTCCAGGAGAAGGCACAGATGGAACTACAGGACTATGTGCAGAAAACCTACTCGGAAGACACCTACCGGTGAGGCCTGAGGCCCTGGCCAGGACAGATGGGTGGGAGTGTGGCTGGGTCAGTTTCTAGCAATCTGGCAAAGCCTATATTTGATTAGTGACTTCTCATTGTAAAAGCAAGAATATGCTAGCACAGAAGTGTCAGCTTCTGTGAGAGGAAGCAGCACTAGAGTACTTGGCAAAGTGAAATCTGGCCCCTATAAAGGAGAGATAAGTTGTATATGGTAATTTTACCCTCAGATAAACTGATAGGGAAAATTAACAATAGGGTGTGGGTGTATGTATCAGCCTCATGCGGATTTGAATATAGAATGCATAGCAGGCCTTTCCAGACTGTGGCTACCTTTGCACATATTTTCTTCCTCATACTTTCCTCCCAAAGTAAGCAAAATGAACAGCCTGCAAAGACATTTGGCCTCCTTCCTCAGACTTGGATCCTCTGCATAGAAATCCATCTAGATTCCCTGGGCCCCCAAGTACTTCCTCTTCTGACCCTGTGCTTCTCAAATAAATGGTTTTGTACCTGCTGTCCTGGTTGGTCTTTCTGTGCTAAAACCAGGACAACCTTGTACACACCTCCTCAGACCAAATGCCACTTTCCCAGAACCATCCTCCACTGGAGTCACTGAAGACTCATCACACATGGAGGTGACTTCAGCCTCTGGTCCATATACAGTATGGCTGTCTGATTATGCACCACACCCACAAATTCTGATCTCTGGCCTGATTGCAAGTAAGTTGTTCCCCTAGGAGGCCACAAGCCTATTCCTGCAGCTTCTGTGGGGCAGCAGATGGGCATGGTCAATGGTCACTGCAGGCATAGCCACATAATAGAATTGCAGCTCTGTAGCCTTAGAAAGTAGATGTCATGCTTCTAACCCTGAGAGCCACTTCTGGTCCACTTAGAGATCAAGGAGAGGGACAAGGAGAAGGACGAAATATGGGATCGAGGGCCAAAACTAAAGATTTCTTACGTAACTAAGAAACCCACTCAGGGATTTTCTAAGGCAAATGTCTAAGATATGCTACATTCTATTGTAATTCTTTCTTAACACTTAAAAAAAAATTTTGTTTTTGGTCTTTTTGAGACAGGGTCTTCCTGTAGCCCCAGCAGATCTGGAACTCACTATGTAGACCAGGCTGGCCTTGAACTCAAAGAAATCTGCCTGCCCCTGCCTCCTGAGCACTGAGATTAAAGGCATGTGACACCACGCCCAGACAATGCTTAAAATATTCTTAATTTACTTTGTGTGTGTATGTAAATTGTAGGCACATGTGCGAGAGTGCACGAATTGAGGTCAGAGGACAGTCTTTGAGAGTTTTCTCTCCTTCAGTCCTGGGGGTTGAATGCAGATCAGTCAAGCTTCGTAGTAAGCACCTTCTACCCACTGACTGAGCCATCTCCTAGCCTCTGTAATTCACTGTATGCTTTCCCATTCCTATGCCTTTTCTCATACTGACTATCCCCACTAAATTACCTTTGTTTGCCTCCCTATTCTTAGCATCTCTGCTAGTAAAAACCTCACCAGCCTGAGGCCCAGCTGAGATGGCCTCATGCCACAGAAGTCCACCCTGATTTGCCCCTGCAACCCTTTGCTGTGTTTAGCTCCTCAGATCTGGTGTGGTGTCCTTATAAAAGGTGCCCTCAGGACTGGAGCACAGAGATTTAAGGTGGTTGAGTGAATGGATGGTGCTGCTTGTGCAAGATACATACGTATCCCCTTCCTCCTCCTCCCCCTCCCCCTCCAGGACAGGTCAGCACAGGCTGACCTCCAATTCTAATTCTCTTGCCTCAGCTTCCTGAGTGCTAGGATTGTAGGAATACATCATTACTGGCATTACTATTTTTATTTATTATTTAATATGTTTTGCCTGCATATATGTAAGTGAACCATGTGTGTGCAATGCCTATGAAGGCCAGAAGAGGGCAGTGGATTCCCTGGAACTGGAGTTATGGACAGTTGTTAGGCACCATGTAGGTACTGGGAACCGATCCCAGGTCCTCTGAAAGAGCAGCCAGTGAGTGCTCTTAACCACTGAGCCATGGCTCCAGCCCTGTATTTACTGTCCCTTTAATGAATCTATAGTGGTTAATTATTTGAAAACTCCATACTTTAACCTATCATCTTTTGATAGATTTCCAAGTATTTTCTTTGTGTACAGGTGGGAAGAATAGCTATAAACAACATAACATATTCACATTTTAAAGGATCATTTTCACTACATGTATTTTGTGTAGGTGTGGGGACCACGGCATACTGGTGGTCAGAGGGCAACTTGCAGGAGTTGGTTCTTTCCACCTTGTAGCTTCCAAGGATCAGACTCAGATTGTCAGCCTTCACAGCCAGTGACTTTACCCACTGGGCCATCCAACCAGCCTTATACTTTTTTTTTTTTGGTCTTTTTGAGGCAGGGTCTCCCTATAGTCCTAGCTGACCTGAACTCACTATGTAGACCAGGCTGGCCTTGAACTCACAAGGATCTGCCTGCCTCTGCCTCCCAAGTGCTAGGATTAAAGGCACGCACCACCACACCCGGCTCAGCCTTACACATTTTTGCACATTGTTTTCCTCATATTAAATGTTTAAAAACTGTTGAAATTTAAAAAAAAAAAAAAAAGTGAATGATGGATGAATCTGTTTGGTCACTTCTGTGTGGTTCTACAAGGACCCCCCAAGCAGCCAACCACTTAATTTCCCTAATGCCTGCTCTCTTCCAGATTGGCCCGGATTCTCGTCCGCCTGCCAGCACTCAGGCTCATGAGTTCCAACATAACAGAAGAACTTTTTTTTACTGGTCTCATTGGCAATGTTTCGATAGACAGTATAATTCCCTACATCCTCAAGATGGAGACCGCAGAGTATAACGGCCAGATCACTGGAGCCAGTCTGTAGTGCACAGTGGGCAGCTGAGGACAGGAAGAAGCCTCCTAGGACTGTGCAGATGCAGGGGAAGGAGAAGTAGTGGTGTCTTGGTATGTGCAAATATTTCCAGTGTAGTAACCACTTCCTACCTGGGTTCTTCTTACCTGTTCATCCAAACAATACCAACTAAAAGACTAGTAGGATCCTTTCCCTCCATAAGAAATGTTTTAATGCCTTTTGATGATGCAGATTTTGGAACAATCTTTTAATTCAATTTGTATTTAGAAATTCTCAAAGGGCAAAAAAAAAAAAAAAGGTTTTATAACGTCAGAGACTAGTATTAAAACTAAAAGACCCTAAGAATAGTATGTGTAAATACATTATTTAAAAAAAAAAACAACAACAACAACAAAAAAAAAAACGGGCTGGAGAGATGGCTCAGCGGTTAAGAGCACTGACTGCTCTTGCAGAGGACCCGGGTTCAATTCCCAGCACCCACATGGCGGCTACGAACTGTCCTTAACTCCAGTTCCAGGGGAATCCGAAGCCCTCTTCTGACCTCCGGCACTGCACGACACGGGTGCACTCACATACACGCAGGCAATACACTCATACACATAAAATAAAAACAAATAAAAAAATTTTTAAAAAATCAACAAAAGAAAAAAACCTCCTTGGAATTAATAGCTACTAATTACCAGGGTAATATTAGCACTTTCTAAGGACTTCTTATCAAATTTGTAATGTTAGCAACATCTTGCCAGAAGACAGGGCAAATGGAAAATTGTATGTCTTTTGCCGAAATGTAATGATTTTTGTGAAAACTCACTAGGGTACAGAAGACAATCATTCACTTTAGAAGAGGGCAGCACTCTGAACTGCACGCAGTGATCTTGAGCTTAATTCCTGAGTGAAATGTAGCTTATTGGCATTGTGTGTAAGTGGGAATGTCCAGGCAGCACAACTGGCAGTAACCCAAGCCAGAAGCTGCCATACCAGCCAGAGAGGTGCTTGTCAGCTTCCCTCCCATGGTCTTGATTTATGGTGCGTGTCTGCACTCTTCCAGTGTCTGCGCTTCTCCTCTGACTGGTTTTCAGAATTAGATTGCAACTTGTAAGAATTACCTGTGAAGTGAGTTATATATTCTTCCAGTGACTTAAAATGTGCCCAGGGTCCTACACCACTTATAGGAACTGGAGGCTTTTGACCAAAAAGTGCAAGATGGGTACTCTGAACCCGACAGCACTTCCTGAACATGACCTGGGTATGACAGTAGTTCATGCTGTCCAGGTAAGTGGGGCCTCTGCAGAGTGCGCTCTTCTAGGGGGGCTCTTATTCTCAGTGTGCCTGGAGAGAGGCCTGTATCTGTGCTCATTCAGAACCTGCGGCTGAATGGGGGCTATGTGAGCTCACAGCCTGCTGAGGGAGACTGGGGCTTGTATAGCTTAGCAGGTGTCAGGACACATTTCTTAAGTGTTAGAAGAGAGTTTTAGTGTCCCGAGACACAGTGCTCTTTAGTCTATAGCCCCCCAAGGCATTTAAAATAATACAGAAGCAGGCCACCCGCTCTTGGAAAAAGAGTTCAAAAGCAACCTTTAAGGTGGGGTACATAGGGTATGCCTTTAATCCCAGCACTTGGGAGGCTGAGGAAGGAGACTTAAATTTACTGCCAACCTGGGCAACTTAGTGAAGAAACCCCTTCTCAAAGTTTTTAAAGAGGTTGAGGGTGGAGTCTGGGCTGTAACTCAGTGGTACAGTGCTTGCCTTTCCTGTACTGGGGCCCTGGGTTCCATCTGCAGCATAGAAACAAAAAAGAAGAGTGACCATAGTTCCCACCAAGAATAGAATTCAGTTCCAAGGGAATTATGCCTGACTTAAAGCACTCTGCATTCCGATGAACACATGTCAGCAACTGCCTTTTCTGAGAAAAGTGGGAGGCTGAGCTCTAGGTACTTGGTATTTGCTTTTTGTTTAGTAGAAGTTAAGAAAAATACCTCCTACAAGGTTCAATCTGTGTCTGTTGAACCTGTTCAGAAAGGCCCACAGGTAATGTCATGGGGCTCAAGACAAGGCAGGCTGCTTCCTCTTGTGGTGTTAGGGATACTTCATATAAGCCACTGTCAAATTCCTGTCTGGATTGGAAACCAATATTGGAGAATAGTGGCCAGTACAAAATGATGGAAAGGGCTTAATTTTTCCAGTTTAAAGTTTTATTTATTTTTCTTATACTAATGTGTTTTTAATTCAAAAGACAAAAGGAGTGGGCAGGATAGTTGAAGCGGGTCTTTTTCATCTCTGTTTGTAAACTAGTTGGTCGAGGATATCTTGACATACATCTGTGCATCTTACAGCTGCTGGCTTTGCTTTCCTTGCATACCAGGTACTCCCAGGCCACTCAGAGACAGGACCTGGGTACCCCCTGGTCCATTCAGCTGTTTCTAGACTAGGTAAGAAGTGCTGAGCTCTGATAAGATGGCACTGAAGAAAAAAACCAATTTTGCTTAATAGTTGGTGAGTCTAGCCTGGTCCTTCTTAAAGTCCCTTATCTGGTAATGGTCAATTCAAGTGGACTACTATGGGCTTTCAAAACTCCTTTAAGGCTAGTTTTCCCAGATCATCTTGGCCTTACCTTAAAGCAGCCTTTTCTTTTAACAGCCATATTCACATACCCTAAAACTCACCAACTGAAATCATTTCAAGCCTTTTGGAGTGCTAGTCCATTCCATCTCTTATCAAATTGATTTAGGAAGCTCAGCCTCAAACCAATTATTTAATGAAATCACAGCCCAGTGTTTGGGTTCCAGCTTTCAGGGGTTTTACACCCTGATTAGGATTAGGAGTCTGTGACACTCTCAGGCTGATGAAGCATGATTGGCCCTCTGCCCACCTAGTTAAGCCACTTTGCCGTTGAGCCTAGCCACTCCTCTTCTCAGTTGAGGGGACATTGGCTCTGGGAGGTGGACACACAATATCCTGGTTAACTGGGCTCTTTTCCAAAAGTATCTGAAGTAATGTTAAGATAGTTATGTGTTAACATTTGAGATCATTACATAGAAGCATAAAAACAGGAGATGTAGACAAAGACCAAATTCCTTAGCAAATAGTAGTATTTATTTCCTCAAGGTGTTTTTACAATATGTCACCATCCTTCCAGTTTGCAGCATGTGTTGGAGTTTATTGTCCAGCCTCTTCATAAGGCTGAAGTTGGGTTGGGTTGTGTAGTTTTTTGTACTTTTAAGTTCAAGTAAATTCACTTGTCATGCCCTTGAGGGATCATTTTCCAGCTTGTCAGTGTCAGTATTAGGTACGGACTCTGTTGAGGTAGTCAAGCCATCAGCCAGGGTGGCCAGTGTGGACATTGTGGCCCCCAAGTGGAGTAGCAGTTTCTACACTTCACATACTGGCTATTTGGGGACAGTCCTGGCAGCGAGCCAACAATTGTGGCCCGTAGCTATGCTGGGGGTAGTGAGGCAAAGGGCATTTCTCACAGTCAGTCTGCTTACACACTGCCTCTGACTGGCATCCCTGGAAGCTTGTTGCTGCTTTCTAGTGGAAACAGCTTGGGCATGCAGTGGGCCATGAAAAGCGTCATCTGACAGCTGTTTCTTGGGGAGGGTCCTGGGAACATCTCACACTGGCAGAACAAGTTGCCCACCTCTTTTTTTACCCAACTTCCAGTCTCTAGATTATGCGGCTCTTTGCAAATGTCTTAACTTCAATGTAAAGTTTTAAAGCCGAGATCGGGTTGGTTTAGGTGTTTTGTACAAGGTTCTAGACCACCTCATAGAGTGCCTCCCATCAGTGTGCATCCCGTGCACAGCCCCAGTCCCTTCAGCCACATTTGGGTATGTCCAGAGTTACAGGCCTAGATGACTGAATGAATGTACATGTGTTTATATTATCTTCTCTGTACAGTGTATATAATGTGTGTACATATGTGTATATTATGTATACAGACATGTAGCCATGTATCCAAGCTTATGTTGTCAAGAGTTGATGCTAGCGTTGCTCATGTGAATGAATGTGGTGTTAAGGTCCCTCCAACAGGGAAGGTATGCTGGTGAGTTTCTTACCAACTACATTTCTCTGGGGCAAGGAGCTGCCTGGTAGAGGCCAAGCTGTCAGTCACTCCTACACAAGGAAGCCTCGAGCCAGAAAAGGTCTGGTTCGGAGGGCAGTTCTCTGGGTTCATAAGGGTCCGGAAGCTGGAAGAGAGATTAGCCTGATATGCAAAGCTACGTGGTGACTATGAACCTGCTTTCACAAACCAGTTAGGCCTAACTGGAAGGAACTTTGTAGCTAAGGCCATCAGCCTTCCCCCAGTACTCTGAGTTCTTTGTGTGGTTCTGAGACAGGCACAAGAGTCAGGGACTCAGGACTCTGCGGGGCTGTACAACTTGGGCACTGGCTTATGGCTTTCCCATCTCCATGCCAGGTAAAAATAAAAAGCTTACCAAATCCTCTTTCAAAATCAACAGTGCTGATAGCTAACTTGTGGTGGTTAAACCACAAATGGCAAATTACTCCTTTAACTAGAAATAAGTGAGGGGGATCCAGACTGAATTCTATTTTGTGAAAGTTGTATTTAATATGGACATGTCTGCCCATAAGAAAGCTAAAGTTGACAGGCTTTCCTCATTCACCAAATCTGATGAAATTTGTCCCCTGTAATTGGAATGTAGGCTGAGTTGTGGCATTTGGGAGCCAGGGCCCAGGCTGGCAGAGGCTGCTAGTGGCCATGATAAGCAGGGGCATGGCTGGAGGAGACCACTGGCTAAGTGCAAAGACTTGCTTGACCCACAAGTTGCTCTGTATTGTTGAAATAAGCTATCAAAATGTTTTAAGAAACACTTGATGAGACTAGTCCCCAGTGCCTTCTGTGAGACATGGGTCATTTGGCTTCAGCTTTCCACTTGAGTCCCTAGCCTCACCCCTCATGATTGTTCGATCATACCCATGTTGTTGCCTGTTGTGACAATCACACTATTAAAAGTGGCTTTCCAAGTAAAACACATGAAAGCTTGATAGTCTCTAAATGAATCCTTCCATTTTCTTCCAGGCTATTTGTCTTAACAGCAACCCTAAGAATAATTCAGCTGTGAGCTTTAAAGTATCTTAGGAAGGAGGAAGAAATAGCAGATATTTTTAATGCTCAGCAATTAAGCACTTTCAATTAATTTCAATAATTTTGGTGTTTATACATAAAACATAGAAAAACTGCTCAACATTTACCTATTGCTAGACTGTGTTAAATTTTAATGTTTGGGTAACATTTGGTGTAGACTATATAGTAAAAATGGCCTTTCTTCAGGAAAATACCATCAGTGGTCATCCTAACAGCCCGCACATTCACAGACTCCAATGCTGCTGTACAACTCAAGTGCTGGGATATTTTTCTAGTCTGTTTTCCCAATTATCTTGTAAATCAGTGTTCAACTAGTTTTATAACTGAAAAACTGCACATTTTTCATAGTACCAACTAGTTTTTACCTATGGTTTGGATTTCTCTGTTAAGATGTAGCTGCATTATCAGCCCTTTTTAAAAAAGACATCTATTAAAGGAAAATCCGGTGTGATTTTCTTGGGACTGTTTCTGTAATTTCACATTATAGAAAATGCCATTTATGCCATTACCTTTAATTCCAGGTTTAAAACCTGCTGAAAGCTGTCACCTTCCACAGCTTTCTTCCCCATGTGAAATCAGCTATTATGTGATGGCATTTAAAAAATAGCATGTTCTTTTTAAACTGAATTTTCTATCTAATCAATGTCTTCAGTCTTGAAGAATTTGCATTGTCATGTCTGTATATAGAGTATTGCAGTGCATGGTTAGCTTTATGCATTTTATTAAATGCTGTTTCAATGTGGCATTATTGTTGTGGCTTAATACTACCTAAATGAGGTTTATACTATTAAAAGTGAATTAAAGACCAGCATGTATCCCACTCATCTTTCTTTTTTCTCATAACAATAACAGCATGTGACCCAGGCATCCACCTAGAAACCAGCAGTTGGGAGAGACAGCTTGGCCAAAGTGATTTCTGTCGGGTAGGCTTGAAAATAACAGTGGAAAAACCCCAGCAGGATTGTCTCCATGTGCTCCCAGGACAGCAGCTCTGCATGGACGTTAAGATGTAACACAGACTGTTTCTAAACATGGGTGGGCCTCACTGAAACATAGGTACAGTCAGGCACCAGACCACCATGCTAGGTACAAGTTCTCAGATTCGGGAGCTGGACTGGAACTGCTCTTCCATCTTCTGACCATCACGATTGAGGGCTCAGAGGTCCCAGTCAGATCCTGACAGAGTTCACTGCTGCCAGTCAGCTTTATTGCCAGTTGTACCTCAAAGTGGAAACTTTATCACTTCAGGGTAACATCTGGCAAAAGCTAGTTAAAGTACATAGTGTGTCAAGGAGGACCAAATGTGTTCTGTTAGTTTGTTGTTTTTTTTTTAATATTTTATTTTTATTTTATGTGTATGAGTGTACTTACTGCCTGCATATATGCAAGTGCACCTACATCATGCAATGCCCTTGGAGGTCAGGAGGGCGTCGGATCTCCTGGAACTGGAGTTAATGGATAGTTGTAAGCTACCATGTGGGTGCTGGGATTTGAACCCTCTGTAAGAGCAATCAGTGCTTATAACCACTGAGCCATCTCTCCAGCCCCATTAGGTTTTTAAATGTATACAAGTGAACCCTCCTGTTCCTAAATAGGAAAAGACAGACTTAATGACTCTTCCCAGTGACGTCGGTTTCCACACCTCAGCATCTGCTGCCTACACAACCGAAGGAAGCAAGGTATCAAATTCCAGTCAAGTACTCCCACCCCATACACATTAAAGCCTATGTCCCCCTTCCACTCCAGCTTCCACAGGCCATCATCTGAACATGGGTCTGCCTAAAAGTAACAAGCCAGAACCAGAGCAGTGACTAGAAAGGCCTCACGTTGTACCATTTAACATGAATCCCTCCCTCATGGTTCATAAGCACACTGGCTGCCCTTATGTGGTTGGCCAGCTGCCCCCTCTCACCACTCTGCACAGAGAAACCAGGTGAGGACTGGAAGATGGGGCTTGAGTCTGCTCAGGGGAGGGCAGTAGCCCTGCCCTGAGCCCAAAGGGCCTTCGGCAATTTTAACCACTGCCTGTTGTACCCCATAAACTCATCATATGATTAAGTGCTAAAAGGTCTATAGTAAACATTGAGACAACCCTGGAAGGCTCTGCTGTCCTCTAAGGGATGGAACCAGCGTAACTGAAGTGACAGTGACAACAGAGGAAAAGAACTAGATGTCACACTCTCCCAACCTAACAAGCAACCTAACAAAGTCAAGTTAGACAGCACTGCTCAGCAGGAGAACCCCCAAGTTCCCACCAGGTGGTGCCTTCACAAGACTGAAAAAGATCCCTGCTATAGCCAACATAGTGCATCAGGGACCCCTCTACCCACAGCTGTGAACCCCCAGGAAGCAGGGGTTGCTAGGCTTTGGTTGAGAAGGTGAGCACTACCCATACACTTGTTTTGTACTAAAAGGAGAGGCATCCATCCTGCCAGCCACAGGTGGCTTAGCCAGAGGATAGCAGCCCTCCTGGCCTCCACTATAAAAGCCAGCAAAGATGAAGAGACAGTTCTAGAACTGAGACAGAGGATCCAGATTGCCTTGCACTCTCCTCAACCCAAAGCCGCCTGCCACAGACAGTCTTTGTGCCAGGAGGATCAGACCATGTGCATGTTATACTAAATCTTTTATTGGCATCTGTTCAGCAGCTGGCAACCCTGGCCCTCTCCCCATGTCCTTTACAAAGGTGTGTGAGCCGGCCTTTACATGGCAGAGAGATCTCCATCATCTGTGGTGCCAATGTAACCCGTCTCCATTATCAGTCCAGCCCAGTGACCTTGCTTAGTCCTGAGCTGTCAGAGAAGCTTTGTACTTCCCTGTCATCTCCTTGGGTAAGGGCACCAGGGCAGGGCAGGGCACCTGCCCTTCCACTTCGCACATGCATTCCCGCAGGCAGTATTTCCGAGGGCCAAAGTTGGCTGGATGAGAGCGCTGCTGCTTCTCCAGTTCCTCCTCCCTGAGAGTTTTCCTGCCAAGGAGCACACAGAGCAGCCAGGCATGATCAGGGGCTCAGGGAAAGCACCACTCCTAAGCTGAGACACCACACTTTCTCACCTTCTACCCTGTCCACAGCTCACCTTTGATCCCTCAACCTGAGGCAGAAGACAGACTTCAGGTGGCCTCCGTGTGAGGGAGAGGGGAAGGGCACCAGGAAGCACCTGGCTGCAGTCCCCTGACCACTGGAGCAACCCATGAGATCAATCACAAGGCAAAGGAGTCTCTCATTTTAGAGACTTTCTTGGCTTCCCTCTCTTTCTTCCTGCCCTTCCTCATTCAGAGAAACAAAGGGAATTTTGAGACCAGGATCCAAGTTTCCCTTGTTCACCCTCACAGCAAGGAAGTAGACAAGAGATTTGGTGACTTCAATTCACACACTGGTGACCAGTAAGACCAAACCCAAATTGATGCTACTGCCCAAGCTCATGTTATTGACTGGAGCTAGAGAATCTTTCTTCCCCACACCTTCCCTACACACCCTCTTCCTTCTCCCTCACATTCTTTGGGCAACTCACTCATTCTTCCCCAAGATTCTCCTGATGTGCTCCATGATCTCCTTATTACTCTTGGTCTCCACATCCACTAGGACCTGCTCCCCAGAATCTGCAAACAAGAGGCACAGAGGAGAAACTAAGGACTGAAGCAAATGTCTCAACCTCAAAAGGCTGGAACTGTCAGGTGTGGTGGCGCATGCCTATAGCCTCAAAAAGCAGAAGCATCCTGCTGGATGATGGACAGTTCAAGACCAGCCTAGGCTACACACTGAAACCCTGTCTTCAATTTACTTTTACTGACAGAAATAGTTCAATAATATTTTTAAATAACTGATAATCAGCATTAAGACATGTAGACAAACTGAAGTATATACAAAAAACATACAATTTTAATAAAAAGCTATTCTATGTTAAACTCATTGATTCAGTACAGTCTCCCTCCTACCACAATACAGTTTTTTAGAAACTTAACAAAATTAGTCTACAATTCATGTGGAAATGAAAAAAATCACAATTCTGAAAAATAAGAAAATGAGAAAGCTGGGGTATACAGGATAGAGCACTGAGCCACCCCAAGACCCTACACTCAATACCCAGCAACCAAGCAAAGGGGGATGCTGGCTCTCCACGTGTCCTATACCCAGAAACTATGCAGTCAAGATAATGAGCTGCTTCCCTAACAGCACACACCACAAATAAAACAGAACCAAGTTCAAGTTAAAGAAGCTCTTTTATCTGTAGTCAGCTGGTTTTCAGGAAAGATGCCAAGAGAATGCTTTTTTAAATTTTTATTATTTTTATGAGTGTATTGCCTGCACCCGTGTCGTGCAATGCCCACAGAGGTCAGAAGAGGGCATCAGAACTGGAGTAATGTTGATGGTTGTTACCCACCATGTGGGCAATGGGAATTAACCTGGTTCCTCTGCAAGAGCAGTCAATGCTCTTAACTGATGAACCAACTCTCCATCCCCAGAAAATTTCAACTAAGATAGTTTTTTCAACAAATACTGGAACTGAATTAATGCAAATAAATGAATTTAGACTGTAACCCCACATTATGAAAAAAAAATCAAAATGAACCAGAGACCTAAATTTAAGAGCTAAAACTATTATGTATGTGTCCACATGTTGCAATTAAATGGTGAATTTGTGGAGTCACTAGGTTCCTGTACTGGGTCCTCTCACTGGTTCCAGCTAAAACTTTTTAGAAAACTTACAGAAGAGGGCTGAGAATATAGCAGCAGACAGCACTTATCTAGCACTGGTAAGGCCTAGGGTTCAATCCCCAGCACACGAAAAAAAAAAAAAACAACGAAAATCTTCATGACCTTACCAAAGCAATATTTTTTCAGGCATATTAAAAACATGATCCATGCCAGGCGTGTGGCACACGCCTTTGATCCCAGCACTCGGGAGGCAGAGGCAGGTGGATCTCTGTGAGTTCAAGGCCAGCCTGGTCTACATAGTGAGTTCCACAAAGAAAGTAAATTTAATTTAAAATTCAAAACTTTCACTTCAGAAGATGCCACTAGCTAGAGACTGGGAGAAAAATAATCATGCATATGTATCTGACAAAAGAATTGTATCCAGAGTATTTATGAACTCACAATTCAGTAAGATAACCTGACTCTGAAAAAAGTGGGGGGCGGGGGAACAGAACAGGAGGCTGCAGAGATAGTCTAGCAGTTGAGCACTGGCTGCTCTTGCAGAGGACCTGGGTTTGGGTTTGGGTTTGGTTCCTAGCACCCACATGGCAGCTAAGAACTATTCTTAACCCCAGGTCCGGGTATCTTGTACCCTCTTCTGACTTCCTCGGGCATTGCACACATGGGTGCACTTACATACTTGGAAGCAAAATACACACATAAAATAAAAATTTTTTGTTTTGTTTTTTGTCTTTTGAGACAGAATCTCCCTCTAGCCCCAGTTGGCCTATAGAACTGAATTCCCTATGGAGACCAGAGATCTGCATCTGCCTTGCAAGTGCTGGGATTAAAGGTGTGCACCACCACAACCAGTGGAGGCCAAAATTTTTAAAACCAGAAAATTTAAGTACTAATGACAATGCTGAGTAACTTAAACCTTGCTTGTGGAACTGCAAAATATTTCTGCTGCTGAAGCCAGTAAACTAATGAAAAAAAAAAAAAGAAAATACAAAGAAAGTATTGTTCTGTGGTCTAAGATGATGTAATTAGAGTGTATATAGAAAATCTTAAGCAATTTAGAAAATTATTAGAAATAATGTCAGAAGAGACAAGGTGCAAATGCAGAACTCAGCTGCACTTCTGTGTAGTTATTTCCACCAAACCACAAGAAAAAGAAATGTTTAAGCTACTAACACAGCATCCTCAGTACTATTAAATGACTTATAATTTCAGTGTGACAAAACCACAACAAGCCTTTTTCTAGAAACTGGCAGACATCTTAAATTTATATAATCCCAGCACACAGCAGGCCAAGGCAGAAGGACCAAAAAGTCAAGGCTAGACCCCTGGCTCAAAAGCAAAAGATGTAGATTAATAAAATATCCGGGGGTGGGGAGTTGTCATGGCACCCAATTTCAATATAATGCTACAATACAAAGATCAGTGAAAGAGTTCAGTATATAATCAGGTAACTTTGTGTACAGTAAAACATAAAACTTAACTGTTTTAACCAAAACATACAACTCAGCGGTTTTTTTGTATAATCACAGCATTACTACTGTCTAGCTCCATAATTTTTCATAATCCAAACAGAAACCCTGTACTCCTTCACAGTTACTCTATTCCCCACTCCTGGCTATCACTTTGTTGCTATGGATTTACCTCTTCTGGAAACTTCCTGGTTTACCAGGATTACAGCAGATGTCAGCAGCCTGTCAGTCCTATCCCACAGCATGGAGAGACCAAACTGTACCTCATCATGGCCAGCTGACTATGGACAAAAATACCATGGAAATCCAACATATGCTTCAATAGTTGGACTTCCAAAATGTAGAAAATGAAACTCAACTTCAACTCCTGCCTTAGTACACAGAAAATAAGAATTATCACAAGCAGCCTGGAAAGATAGCTCAGTGGTTAAGAGTGCTTACAGAACAATCATGAGGACCAGAGTTCAGATCCCAGCACCCACATAACAAGCCTGTCATCCAACAAACAAGTCTGGCTTCAAGGGGTGTGGAGACAGGAGGATAGCTAGGGCTTGCTGGATTCCAGCCTAGCAAAAAACATGAGCCCCAGGTTCATGGAGAGACCCTGCTGCAAAGGAATTGGTAGATAGTGGAAGAATACACTGGACACCCTTTCTGGCCTGTGTAAGTGCACACAGGCACATGCACCTGCACCAGAGACACAAAAAAATTTTTATGATCACAGGCACAAAATGTGATTGTACTCCTAAGGAAATAAGAGTGGCTTTGTGGTATGAGAGGCGTTCTAGTCAGGCCACAAACCTATTAAACACAGGAAGTAGATGAGCTACAGTTGATAGAAATTAAAACTTGAAAAAAAAATCTTATTTAAGTTGGGCATGGTGGTGCATGCCTTTAATCCCAGCACTTGGGAGCAGCAGATGGAGTTAGATGTAGGCCAGCCTGTTCTACATGGTAAGTTCCAGGCCAGCTGGGACTATAGGAAGACCCAGTCTCAAAAAACCAAGACAAAAAATTTTTGATGTATTTTTATGTATGAGTATTTGCCTACATGTATGTAAGTGCACCATGTATGTGCAGTCCCCGTGAAGGCCAAAAGAGGGCATTGGATCCCTTAGAACTGGAGTTACAGACAGTTGTTAGATAACATGTAGGTGGTAGGAACTGAACCTGGGTCTTTGGCAAGGGCAGCCAGTGCCAAACTGGGTGGGGGGGGTTGCGGGGAATATAAGCCACAGACTTACAAATTACCCTCTGAGCACTGTCTGACAAGAAACTGCACTCAAACTACCACATATAAACAACAGTATGACAACAGCCCAAATTGGCTTCTGATGCTCTAGCCCCTAGAACACTAGAACATAAAAAAAGGAACTTTGTAAAAGTGCTAGTTTGAATATGACTCCAAAAGTTCATGTATTGGAAACTCCAATTCCCCAATCCTGCTCATGTGCAAGTGGGGCCTCTAGGTCACTAGGACTTGATGAGTTCATGAAGGTGAATACCAAGATGGCAGCAATGCCTATGTGAGGAAGAAAGGCTGAGCCACCAGCTTGTTGGTCAGGTGACACCCTCCACCCTTTGTCACACAGCTAAAACCTGCTCCACAGACATGGACCCTCAACCTCGGGTTTCTCAGCCTCCCTGTATTAGCTGCTCAGTTCAGTGCTCTTCTGGCTGCTTATGTCCAGTGCCAAGCTAGAATGTCTCCTGGACTGGCCAATCCCCTCTCTCAGGCTGTGTCCCCATCTACAGCTCTTCCCACCCAGATTCTCTTTCCCAGGTGTGGGATATACCACTTTCCTGCTACCCACACTCTATAACCCTCATATGAAGCTCATCAATAGATGAATGGACCAGGAGATTCATACAGTGGATGACTGCTAAGCAATTAATCAAGAAAAGCTGGGCACTAAGCATAGACTTAGGGTTCCAGCACACAGGAAGTTAAGCAGAAGATCACTTGAGCCCAGGAGTTTGAGGCCAGCCTGGGCAATACAGTGAGGCCTTGTCTCTGAAAAAGAAAAAGGATAAAGTGGCTAGGATGTAGCTGTGGGGGTAGAGCTCATTCTTAGCACTTTAAAGAGCCTGGGTTCCATCCTTAGATAATTATCAAAAACAGGATGAGTAAAGGGATTTTTGCAAAAGAAGACCTTGCTTAGGCTTTGATTCTTAGGGGCCAGGACATATCCCTGTGGTACAGTTTCCCTTTCCCACAGGATACATGGCTGGCAGAGAAACTACCAGCACAAGCAGATGATCTTGCCATATGTATGGGCAGAGCCTGCAGGGTCCTGGAATGGCTAGGGCACCTCCCAGCCAGCCAGGCACTGGCTTTTCCTCCCACAGACCCAGTGTCCAGAAAAGGAGAAGCTATCCTAAGAGACTGTGTTGATAAGAAATTCTAAGACAAAGCTGCCAAACATAGTGGCACATGTCCATAATCATTTAGAGGCTAAAGCAGGACAGCTATGAGTTTGAGGCCCACCAGGGCTACAGAGTGAGTCTCAAACAAAAAGTCCTAACATGCAGCCTTTAGGGGAGGCGACTGAATGCCAAAGCGACACCTCTTGATCCTCCTTGGGAGTGCAGGATACTCACCCAACCATACTGCTTTGTAGTTCCCTCACTAAAGTTCCACCCTGCTCCATGCAGTGACTTCAATCACAAGCATAGGGCCTGTGACCACCTTCTCTCCACAAGACCGAGCTAAGTTCCTAATGTTTACAGCACTTGTCCAACATCTCACTGCTTTTCTGTCTATTCTATCTCCCACCCACGAAGAATGCGATACCACCAAGCAGGGCTTTTAGCCTAAGGACTCCCTAACCTCTCAGCACCTGGCCCCAGGCTGCCCCTGGGCAACACTCCATCCGCACAACACAGGCAGATTTGAATATTGGTGGTTCTTCCTGTGGCAGTTCTACCATGGACCACAGAGGTGAGCAAAGGATGGGCTGCAAGTAACTGGCAATGGGATGAACAAGCAGGGTATCAGTGAGACACCTGACAGTCTACACCAAACTCAACTGAAAAGAGACACCCAGCTCCTAGTGGGATGAAGAATGGTGCTGAGCAAGGGCACCTGTGGCTTTTAAGAGACTGGTCAGCACAGAGGGGCACCAGGAGCTGAGGGCCAAGACTAGGCTTAAAGGATATTTGTTCAGAGGTTTTTCGGTGCTGGGGCTGGAGCCAGGGCCTTGTGTAGGCCTAGCACACACTCTATCACTGAACATACATCCTCAGCCTACTATCATTCCACTAGCTGACCGGCAGAAAGGGACTACCTGGCTAAGGGCCATCATAAGCAAAGGCACACCAGCACAGAGCAGCAAGAAATGTGGGGAGACTGGCAGAAAACAACTGGAAATGAGCTGGGAAGGGATAGGCGAGGGAGACAGGTCCAGATCTCAGTGGCTTCTGTGCACCCGTCAAGGAAGCCAAGGGCTGTGCATTGTGAAAGTGTAGTTTCAGACAGCCTGACTGCTACCCAGACAGGGCTGGAAGAGCAGAAGGTATCCTTCTCAGTCTCCCCAGTAACAGTCCCTATACTGTGCAGTTATGTGTCTCACTCACCTAGATAGAACCGCAGGAAGGGCGATGGCGTCATGTTCTTAAACAGCATGATCTGCACCCAAGGATTCTTGTACTGGATCTGAGGGATGTTGAAAAAAACGAATTTCCTGCAAAAGGCAAAAAATGAAACCATTTTTTCCCTAAAATTTTGTTCATACATTTTTCTATAAAGTCTAGGGTTTGCCTCAGATTCTAAGAGGAACCTATCTCCAACAGGTGGAAAAATATACCTTTCTCCATAAGGATGGCACAGGGATCTTCCACTGGTGTGTCCCCAACACTAGCGCATCCATTGGGACTTCTAGTCATAGTCAGTCACTGGAGGGTAAACAAACCTGTGCCCGCCCCATAGCATTCACATAACTCCCAGTATCAAGGCCATGGGAGAGTCCTGTACGCACACAGATCCTGCATCTCCATGTGCACAGTGAACAGGTCACTGAGAAGGCTCCTTACTGGCTGCACTGCATCTAGGTTATGCCACAATTTTAAAATGAATGAAACCATGAATATTACAGGAGTGTTTACAATCCAGGCATAGAAAAAAACCTTTAAACTTAGAATACTGAAATCAGGTAACTGACTACAATAAAATATTTACATGGCAAACATGCAAAAAACAAATTCAACATCTGCGGTGGGTGAAGGGGGTGGTGAGCGTGTTGCATACCTTTGATCCCAGCACTCCAGAGCCTGAGGCAGGAGGATGGAGTCCAAGGTCAACCTAGGCTACATAGATCTAGCTCAAACAAAAAGCATTAACATTTGCCAAACCATAAGAAAAATGTCTGTAAAACATTAAAAAGGATAATTCCCCTGAGACAGAGTTGCACACATCATTAGTAAAACTGACAGCAACAGAGGCAACAGCTACCACTAGACTGGGCTACACAGGAAGGAAAATATATGTGCATGTGCATGTGAATTGCCTTGACCTGTTTGGTGGTCAGCTTAGAATTAGAACACAGGCAAAGTCAAGGCTCCTCCCACCTATGCACACTGAGTCCTGGCCACCTGCTCACCATCCTGAACCTACCAACTATAAAGGCACCTTGCTGTCTGGCTTCATGAGTTCAAAGGGTGGTAGGAAGCACCAGCGCAGGCATGACAGGTAAAGGCAGCTACTTCTTTCCCTAGCTCAACCCTGGCATGTCCAGCCTAAAGGCCCCTGTGGACAGCCCTCTTGGTTCCCAGGCTCCAAGAGACATTCCCTTCCCTCACCTCTTCCAGTCTAGGCTGAAAACCACACTGTCCCTTGCAGTTTCATTTTTCCCTCTCCTGCCCACACTACTGTAAGCAATCCCTAAATTAAAGGCTCTCCAAATGCCCCCACTCAAAACAAAGGTATCCCTGCTTCCTGCTCAGCCTGCCCCAGCCACAGAAAGGGTTCGCGATGCACAGGACAGAAGCTTGGTCTCAGCCACTCTGCCTGACTGCAGATCCTGGTGTTCACTTTGTAGTCACATGACCCAGGGCAGGGGGTTGCTCTGTGCCTTAAAGGTTATACCAAGTGTACAGCCCTCTAGATTATGAGACTACACCACCAGTCCAGATTGAAACCACTAAAATAATTTCACAGATGAAATTAAAAACTCAATAGAAAGCCTGCCTATAACAACTTAAGGATACTTCCACAACTAGGACAGAATCTGCAATTAAATAAAGCAACAGAAATTATCAACTACAGGCAAAACAAAAGGATTTGCAAAAAACAAAAAGGAAGATAATCATAGTACTGTCTTTGGCTCAAGTGTGTCTGTTTACAAAGTCACAGTAACCTAATGAGTATTCTCAGTATTTAAATTCCTCAGAGAACTTTAGCTCTCTCCAAACTCAGGAAGTAAACTTCTAGGGAGGGTGGGCTGAATAAGATGCAGATGGTGGGCAGTGGTACCACATGTGTCCTCTTCTTCCATCACAGCAAGGCTGCAGGCAATGCCCAATCTAAAACAGTAAGTAAACGGGCTCAATTTGTACAGTGGTTGCACAAGCATGAGGACTTGAGTTTGATCCCCAGAAGCCCCTTAAGGGGAAAAAAAAAAAAAAGCTAGGCATGGTGGCTCTTGTATTCCCAGCTCTGGGGAGGTGGAATCAAGAGGCTCCCCAGGGCCTGCAGGCCAGCCTAGATGAATGTGTGCCCCTGGCCAAGGAGACCCTGTGTCAAAGAGAACAAGCTCCTCAGGAACAACACCCAAGGTTCTCCAATGGCCTCCAGACACATGTACCCACACACATACACACAAAAAATTAAAAGCTTTCTGAGTAAGTTATTTAATTACATGGGCATAAAACTCCAAGAACTCAAAATTGCTGCCTTTAGGGCCCTGAAGCTCCCACAGCACACCATCTGGAGGCTCAAAGGCCAAACTTAGCCTTCTCAGACCTCTGTTCCTTCCCACCCTACAGCAGAGTGATGGCCCAACATTACAGCACCTTGTGCAAATAAACCAGGACCTAGAGACATACTAGGTCATATGTGCTCTGAGGGTTCTTGCTGAGGGATGGTGACCAAAGGTCAGCACCCATTGTACTCTGCCAGGCACTTTATTCTCCAACACCTCCCCCACCACAACCCTGGAAGTTGGGGTGTTACAACAAAGGAAACTGAGATTAGGGGTGAACTGCCCCAATGTCACACAATTAAGGGAAAGGCCTCAGCTGTGCTTGCTCTGGGTTTCTACCACATAGGCCTGTCACTCAAATGATCATGTACTGCATCCTGAGGTCTTTGTCTTAAAAGCACAAACCTCTGGTAGAGGAGGGCTGGGCCTCTGGTTCTCGGGGAGGCATCTCCCCACTCACCCAACAGAGACCCATGCTAGTAGGGGCTGCAGGGCAGTCACTGGCCACTAGGAATGCAGGAAAGTCTCAGGGAGGGTAGAAATATTGAGCTCACATGCACAGCAGGGGTTGGCCAGCTAGGTGAGAGACAGCAAGCCCTTATCACTAGGATCAACCAAGCCTAATGTGTGGATGCCACTCATGGGGCGGGGGAGGGGGGCGTGTATTAAAGTATGTGAGAATGGAAGTACAGAGCTAATAGGCCTGTTTTGATGGAATTTTAAAAGCAGTCATATTTTAAAAATTGAAATGTTGACACATTAACAAATCAAGAATTCTCCCCAGAGCCCACAATACCAGGCCAGTGAGAACCCTTTGGGCAGGGCGTGTGCTTCTGGGTCAACACAGTCCCATCAGCTTGCCTCAGTTCTTTCCATCATTTTCCAAGCTGGGCCCTGGGACTTATGGTATCACACTGTTCAACGCGTTGTGAAAGGGCATCTGGGTGTCCACTGACTCAAGTCTTCCAAGAAGCCCTCCCTGGCTGACCCCTGGCTAGCAGATCCTCACTCCTTGGAGTCATCAGTTAATCGCAGATCCAGTCAAGTTGACACCCAGGATTAGCCATCACACCTAACAAGAGAAACAACTAGGAAAAGCTTCTGGTCCTCTTGCAGTCAAAGCTTTTCCACGGGGACACCCTCTACAAGGCACTGCTCTCCTCTCATTCAGATCCCTCCCACAAAACCTCTCCAGTCAGTATTCTCAGTCACTACTGAATTCTCAGCATTCAGTACTCAGCCCAGCGTTCCGTGGTGCTAAATAAATGTACAATGAGTACACGAAGAGCCCGAGGAACTGCTCAAGACATGCTCAAGAGTCAAACCTTTCCGTTGGGAACTGCCCTTAGCTGAGCTAGGCTGCTGTGCTGTGCGGAAACTACCACTCCGCTAACAACGCGTTTTCCCTCTCTCCAACTCCACACCTGTTCGCCCCGCACGCAGCTGTGATACCTAGAACCGCAACTTATCTAGCCCTGATGGGGGAACGACACTCGGGTTTCTGTCAGGATTCGCTGAGATCATCTCCATCAGGAGTTGCTTCTCTCACTGAACCCCACATCGCCCAAATCCAACAGGTGGAAGAGCCGGGGCCAGAGCCGCGCCTCGGCTGAGTGCTGGGCGTGACCCAAGACCTGCTGCCCCGGCCACTCAAGAGCGGCTAAGGGTCATGGGGCAGCTGGCCGGCCTCAGATCAGCCCGGGAGCAGATCGTCCGAGGAGCCCGGTCTGACCACGACCTCGTGCGCCACACTGACCTGGCGCCCTCGCCCAGCTCCCCGTGCGTGTTGTAGTTCACGGTCATGACCTTCACCGCGTCCTTGAATACAACATCGCCCCGGCCCAGGTACTGCAGTGTGCGGCGGATGGGGAAGCGGCCCTTCATGGGCATGGTGGTAACAGGAGCCCCTCAGGCCGCAGCCCCGCGCGACTCCTGACCCGCGCGGAATCACGGGAGACGCCTCCCGGTGTGCAGCGCGGCCGCGGGGCAGCCTGGGACTCGTAGTCCTGGGCCGGGGATCGGAGCGGTCCTCAATGTGTTCCGGAGTTTTGTAAGGGGCTGGAGTTTAAAGGCAGCTGGTAGCTTCAACCTTACATAAATCAAATGTTCGAACTGCGCAATTTCTAACATTTAACCTTTTTTTTTAAAAAAATCTGATTTGCAAAGGAGAAAAGAATGTGGGCTCTTTCTGGCGTGCAGCCTGCCACTCCACTCTGGGCTCGGTCAGTCCCCACAGCCAGTCAAAGCTCAGGCGGCTCAGGAAGACTTCGCTCCTTCACTTGTGAAGACTGCCGTAGGCTGAACTCCAGGTCCGAAAGGGTTCCTGGGTGTTTCTTGGTTCTTTTCCCTCGTTCAACCCCCCAACATTTCCCTCCGCATTTGTCGCAGTGAACATGTACCGTAAATCTTACTGTCGTTTATGTTTTTTTTTCCTTCTGGCTTCTCTCAATATTTTTCTTTTAATTGTGCTTGGTTTGTGCAGTTTGACATATACAGTGGAGATTTGTAGTATTTGTCTTGCTCTGTTCTCTTCCTGGATCTTTGGTTTGGTGTGTATCAGTTTTCAGTTCAAGTCCAGGCTGGACTTCAACTCCTGATCCTCCTCCTTCTGCTCCAGCGATCAGGGATTATAGGTGTGAACCACATCGCACCTAATCTTGGGAAGTTCTTATTCTCTCTTCTTTTGGAATTCCAACAGCATGACATGTTTTGAAACTGCCTCATAGTTCCTGAATGTCCTATTCTGCTCCTTTTAAACTTTCCTTTTTGCATTTCAGCAGGTTGTTTCCACCGACTTCCCCAACTTCACTGAACTGTCTACTGATGAACCCACTAAAAGATTGTCCATTTGTTAATCTTTTATTTCCAGTGCTTTCTTTTGACTCAGTGCTCTCACCTCTGCTTACATTATCCAGCTCCTCCGGAGGGCAGGAGCCACCTGTGTGCACACATGGACGCCAGAAGAGGGCGCTGGGTGTCCTGCTCTATCATTCTCCATTTGAGTCTTTCACTGAGCCTGGAGCTCGGCTTAGCAAGCCCCAGCAATCCTCCTTTATACTCCACATTGCTGGGGTTATAGGTACAAATGACCACACCCAGCATTTTACCTGGGTACTGGATCCAAACGCAGGTCCTCATGTTTGCACCTTCACAACCTGGGAGACCTAGGTGGCCATCCCCTAAGTCATCTCTCCAGCCCCGAACTGTTTTAAGAAAAAGGCAAGCTTGCTGAGTGTACTGCAAGAGCACAAGCAGGCACAGCAATAGCAGGGCTGCCTGCCATCCAACTGTTTTTTTTTCTAATATTTTATTTTTTATGTGTATGTGTATATTGCCTGCATGTAGGTAAGTGTACCTGTGTCGCACAATGCCCGCAAAGGAGAGAAGAGGCTGTTGGATCCTCTGGAACTGGAGTTATGGACTTTGTTAGGTGCCATGTGGGTGCTGGGATTCAAACCCCGGTCTTCTGCAAGAACAACCAGTGTTCTTAACTGCTGAGCCATCTCTCCAGCCCATTCAACTGTTCTTATGTCATTTGTTTCTTAGTTTCTGTATGATTAGCAGTTCAAATTTCCTGTCTGCCATTTCTATCAGTGGTTCAGTTTGCTTTATCTCCTCAGTTTAGCTCATCTTTTAGAATGCTTGTAACCATTTGTTGGTGGGGCAGCATTAGTTGTGCTGGGGAACAGAAACTGAGGTACATAAGCCTCTAGCTAGCAAAGTGAGTGTTGAATGTTTGCTGCACCTGTAGATATCAGAAGCTCCAAATTCCTGTAGTGTCTTTCCTTTTGTGTCCCTTCTTAACTTCTGGCTTCCATAGATGTTCCTCTGTTGTCTATCTTGCAGCTCTTCCAGTTGTGAGCTTATTTCCTACAGACCCATGGGGAGTGAGAGAAGGACCACCACACCCAGCTTGTTTTATTTTTTTAATAAAAGCTGATACAAGGCCCCAGCATAGTACATGCATATCAGTGACCATCAAGCTGACAGTCACCATAAAATAACCAACACAACCCACTCCTCCAGTCTGTGACCTATTAAAGAAGACCACCAACTTTTCAATATGAGTCCCATCACATAACTATGCCACATGACTCATGATGATTTAGAGGAGCGTTTTAGCATCTGAAAAGATGTTATGAGCAGTAGAGTGATAAGTACAATGAGTAAGGGCCCTTACTGTGTTAGACAGGGAGCACAGGCAAGGCTTCCAAAGGAAAGGCCAGTGTCTCATGATGCTTCAGAAGCCCTAAAGTCCCTTTCACATATGAACATGACCTATGTCTAGGCACAGGTCAACACCCCATCAAGAACTTGCTCTTTCACTCATGATGGAGCTGTTTGACCTGAAGGACTTCAGAAAGTATGAATGTTTACATGAGGTAAGAACTTGATGAGGTTACATTCATAGGCCATTTTTCTCTACAGTCAATCCCTCCATAATCCCACCTTGGCCCACATGAATTCTGGGAAGTGGTGCAGCCAAGAGGTAGAGAGGTCTCTCCTGTCATGTCACAACTACAGGAGAATATGGCCAGGGAGGAATTCAATGGAAGAGCTCAGTGAAACCCCCAGGATCTGGTTTTAGTTAGTTTAGTATATTCAGTGAGTTGGGTCTTTAAAAATCAGTTTTTAAAAGCGGTTGTGTTTCTCAGTGCTCTCAGCCACAGACTACTTCCTGGGCATGAGTTCAGGGAAGGAGTACATTTAGTGAATCATCCAGCTTATTAAGAAACCCATTCTCATAAGAAAAGCAATGTCTACAACCATACCACTCTGAATAACAAGCTTGAACTTGTCTTACAAGAAAAGCGATGCCAATGAAAACCAGCAGTGAGCTTCATTCTGTACAGAGGGCTGCTGCCTCTTCAGTCAGACAAAAGGCAGCCCAAGCAAAGAAGGACATGCCTGCTATGCCCAGAATTCCAAGTAACAGCATCAAAGGCCCAGGACTCAGAAAGAGGCCATAGCAGAACATGGCAGAACAGCCCATGGCACCAGCAAGATGGCAACTGGCTGGTGCTAGTAATCCATTCATAGTCCTATAAACATTTGTCAGCAAAACTCAAAGGGTCCTTTGCACCAACCCCACCCCCATTCCCACAGTCCCATATAAGACTTTTTCATTCAGCCAAAAGGCCCAGCAGGTGCTAAAGAATTGGGATTAGAGCTGCCAAAATGGAGATCTTTACACCCAGGGGTTGACACCAAGATGGGTCTTCATCAGAATGTGACAAAAGAATTTCAGCTCTCATACCAGTAACCAATGGAAGCCAAGGTCTAGAGTTAATAAAGTGACTAGTGGTCAGTTATTGTCCATAAACTGACAAGTGGCATTGCAGAAACTACCTAAAGCTTAGCACACCTGGAGCTTATGAGTCAGCTGTCAGTCAAGGGCTCTGTTCCTGTAAACCAAAATACTAAGCTACACAACTTCCCTTTCTGTCCTATCAAAGAGTTCAAGTACTTCAGGGATGTGGAATGATCCTAGGCTGTTCATCAAAGTATTTCCATTTCTCAATACTAAAAGTAGTAAGAAAACATTTCACCAGTGCCAAGTCAGAATGAACCACAGGGAAGAAGACTGATCAGACAGCCTTGGAACTTACTAGAATTTATCTTCTAACTCAAAGTGGATACCTCTCTTGACGATACGCCACAGAAGCTTCCTGATCACAATTCCTGAACTAGTCAGCCAGCCCTTGAATGAGACCAAGAACAATCTTTCTGCCTAAGCCCTGAAGGGAAGTTTCCAAGGAACAGACAACTGCTCAAGCAGAAACTTCTCCTAAATCATACTAACATCCACCAAAAAATTTATCAGTCCTTTTTCATACTCAAGCCACATAGATACCCCTGCACTGGGAACTTTACTTCCTTTAACTGTGATGGGACCATGCTGGCAACACTCCCCTGCCCCATAAAAAGACACTCTGGGCCCCTCTGGGTCCAGATTTCCCCTTCATAACAGCACCTCCCTTACAGCCCAGCAGACAGTTCTGAGAGGGAGGAGAGCCCTGGTGAAAGAGTCCACAGCCCAATGACAGATTTCTGGAGCAAACAATGGCTCATAGTGTCCATCCTGCCTCTTTGGGTACAGGACCTGCCAAGGGCTGCCCTGCATCATGACTGAGAACAGGCAGCAACAAACAGACCAAGTGGTGCCCAGCAGCCATTTCTGCCCTGTCCTAACAGATCTACATTGAGATGTATCTCAGAAATAAAGTTAAAGCCTCCTTGAAAAAGGAAAACCCCGATTAAAAATAATTTTTAAATTAAAAAAAAAAACACAGAAAAAACAGCAAATGAATGCTGATTTTTTTTTTCTTCTGTTCTTGTTAAGCTGTAGTGGAAATGCTTCAAAGTGCACAGCACAGAACTGTACATTCCTGTCCCTCACCTGTGTACATCCAGATGGCCACCCTCTCTCCTCCCTCTTGGTAGCCCCTGCCTTGTCCTACTGCCCAGACCTCTATCAGGTCCCTGCCCACTGTTGTCAGTCAAGACCCCCCCTTCTGCTTGGCCAGGGTACACTTCAGCTCCCGCAGGTTCTCAGTCAGCACCTCCACCTCGTCCAGACGGCCACACTGCTTGGCATCAAATATGTAAGCCTTGATGTTGTCAATCTGCTGCAGGAGCAAATCCTCCTCGATGTGCTCCTCGGCCTCTGTGCCACTGTCACTGTCCACCTCAAAGGGATTGGTGCAGATGCACTCCTCAAAGGGGTTTCCAGGAGCAGGTGGGCTCAAAGGCCTTGGCTGGGGTTGGTCATCTTCATCAAAGGGGTTAGGAGCTGGACTGTCTGGGTCAGTGAAGGGATTCCTTACCCCCAACGCTGCCTCCTCTTCCTCAGCATCCTCCTCAAAAGGATTGTACTCCCTAGGGACAGCAGCTGGAGGGCCCAGGAAAGCCTCTAGAGCAGGGCTGGCAGCACCTTCCTCTGTAGGGCTGGAGAGGTCTTCCTCATCAAATGGATTGAGGGAGGATATATCACTTTGTTGTGACATGGTGCTCTGGGGGAGTAATTCCTGGCCAAGGGCTGGGGGCCCAGACCACATGTGGATGGGTGCTGGAGCTAAGCCAGGTGTAGGGGTCTCAGGGGCTGAGCTGCCCTGAACTGGGGAAGAGCCCAGATCTAAGGCATAAGCAAGGTGAGTGCGAGGCCCTCTACTGGGCTCCAACTGGAAGGGTGCAACTTCTCGAAAGTCTAGGGACCTAGTCCGTGTATGCAGGGATGCCACCCGGAACAGTTCCTGTTCTCGTTCCCATTCACGCTGGCAGAGCATCTGAAGCTGTTCCCGCTGCAGGTCCTCCTCCTCTGCCTGCCTCCGGGACAGCTCAATGGCCTTCTCAGTCTGCTGCTGGTCATACTCATCCTGCAGCTGCCGCAGGTTCTCCTGCAGTGTGCGCACCTCATCTGTGCGACCTGCAGCCTTGGCCTGCCTGATGAAGGATGTGATATTGTGGATCTGCTGGAGGAGGGGATCAGGGTCTTCACTCTGTCCCTGACCTTCCGACAACGGGAGCCAGCCCTCAGCCTTTCTCAAGGGGGCAGAGCCCCTTCGGAGAGATGTCACTTCCCCATTGGCCGCACGAGATGCCAAGCCACTCTGCCTTTCCTCAAGACCTCGCCGAGACTCCAGGGCAGCCTGCGGACACCAAACACCACCACAGTCACCAGTAAGCAACAGTCTACCCTGTCAGCCACCATCTATGGGCCTAGCACCTTCCTGCCTCTGAACTAAGATAATCCAACTGCTCAAACAAGATAGTCATAGGGGGTGAGGCAGGCTTTGATTTTCAAAAATAACAATAGTTAAGTTAGGAATAATACATTCCTGATCTTAGTTTCATTGGCTACACACTTTCTAAATCTCCATCACTAGTACCCTTACCTACATAATGATAAAATTTCACATGATGTTAAATATACATGTTATTTCTTGTTCTCATTTTGTTTCTTGTGGTACTGGGGATGGAACCCAGGGCCTCAAGCATGCTAAGCAGGTACTCTATCACTGAACTATACTCTAGCACCCTCATTTTTCTTGTAAAATATGTGGTCTCACTATGTGGCCCAGGCTGGCCTAGAACTTATAATCCTCTTGTCTCAGCCTCCTGAGGGCTGAGATATAGGCAATGTACCATCATACTCCACTGTGTTCTGTTTAACAGTGCAAATTCCAATGTATTCTATGAGAACCTCCAGCAAGCCAACCAAAGGGAAAATTGCCAATCCCTATGGTGATCTAGGCAGAAGAGAATCAGCAGAAATACTAAAAGAACACTAGGGCCCAGTGAGAAAGCGAACAATTATTCTGGTTCCCACAGATGAGGGTGAGGGCAGAACAGAACAAGTCTGCATGAGAACAAGTGGCTCAGCAGCTAGGGGTCAAGAGCAGGGAGGCAGCAGCCACAGGGGGCCTGGACCCCACACACCTGTCTCTCTATGGTCCTCTTCTGCTCCAGGTCCTGCTTCCTTTTCTTTTTCAGTTCTTCAAACTGTTCTTTAGTTGGCAGTGACATCAAACCCAGTAACTTTTCCTATAGGTGTACCAAAGATAATTTTTACACTGAAACCTCTTCAGAAAAAAATGAACCTTAAGCCTTGTCTGCTTAGGCCTAGCCATTCCACCCCACAGAGTGACCATCAGCCATCAGCAGGAAGAAGTTGATCCTGATAAGAAGTCACTTTCAGATGGGCCTGCCTTTTCCTTATGAGATGGTCACAACAAATCTCCAGATGTCCCCCTGGCCCACTGTTAGCTTCTCCAGGCTGTGTCCTTGACCCATCTACTTTCATATACCTACATCCCAGCCCTTCCCACTACCGTTTTTGCTTACCATCCTTCATGTTTCTCCTCAGCACTTTTTACTCTAACATATCATTTTATTTTTGTCATGTGTTTTCTGTCCTGTTGGAGGGAAACTTAGAGGCTCAAGAGGTCATGAAACTTAAAGAATTTATAAAACTCAGAAAACTCCTGAAATTTCTAAGACTCACAATATGTTTCCAAGAGTATGTAAGCAGTAATTTTTGAAGCAGAACAAAACAGATTATATAAGCAGTAAACAATTACTGGGAAAAAGGAGTTTCTTCCTTAGAGCTGCTTTTAACCACCAAGCTACCCAGGGACTCCAATAATGCAGCTTTAGTGAGTCACTGCCCTGCTAGTATGGGCTTTGTGGGATGCAGCTACATTGAGTAAACTATGTTCCTGGGTGTAACCCTAATAACTCAGTGTCTCACCAAGCCAAACTTAGATAGAATCATTTCCTTGATCTGTCACTGGTGCCTTATCTGGGGCAAATAAACCTTTATTCATGTTTCTCCAGGAAAACTTACACAATACCCCTCTCTAGAATATAAACTTAATTAGGACAGGACTGTGGGTCCCCTTTTTCATCACAGGACACCCAGCACCTAAAACACTGCCCGCAGAATTCAACAAATGGTTGCTAAGAAGAACAAAAGAGAAAAGTCTAATTATCTGCACCATGGTGTGAGAAAACAGGCCCAAAGCAATCCTATTGGATATTCTTGTCAGGGAATTATTTTTACTCTGCCCCTAAACCATTAGCCAATAACCCAGAATCCCTGTGGAGCTTATTCTATAAAAGAAACACCACTTAAAGAGTTATTAAAGCAAAAACTTAGAATCCATCAACTCCCCAACTAAAATGAAATAGCTAAATAAAGGATAGTAGATATGGCCAAATCAGCATTCCATAGCCGAACAAAGCCAGTTAAACACTGTGAAACAGTGCTCAATATAAAACTCAGGGATTCAAACAAGACACAAGTTTCAAGCACACATGATGGCTAACCTTTGTTGTCCATTTGGCTAGATTTAGAATCACCAGGGAAACACACCTATGAATGTGTCTATAAAGGTCTTTCCAGAAAGGTTTGACTCAAGTGGCAAGACCCACCCTGGGTGTGGGTAGCACCATACCATGGGCTGGGGTCCTGGACTGAATAAAAAGGAGAAAGTGAGCTGAGCACCAGCATTCATCTCTCTTCTACTTCCTAACTTCAGAGGCAATGTAACCAGATGCTTCAAGCTCTTGCCATGATGGACTACACTGTCAAACTGTGACCCAAAATAAATCCTCCCTGCCTTAAGTTACTTTCATCAGGTATTTTGTCAACAGCAATGAGAAAACTAATACAATGAACTAATTATAAATACTCCATACAAGAGCTGGAAAGATGGCTCCACGGTTAAAAGCACTGGTTGTTCTTCTTGGGTTTGGGTCCCAGTACCCACCCACATGGTAGCTAACAACCATCCAAAACCACAGTTCCAGGGGATCTAATGCTCTCTTCTAACCTACACTGGCATTACACATACATGGTGCACCTACATACGTGTAGGCAAAACAATCATACATTTAAAAAATTTTAACTGCCTATAAAAAATGCAAATAGAAAAAAAAACAAAACAAGAAAACACACCAAAAGGAAGAGTATAATAATTATTGGAGACACAAAATTAAAAGTAGCTTTATGCATAAGACCTGCACATATGCAAAAATAAAAGGCATGAAGAAGGAAGGAGACTAGTTGGGAAGAAGGAAATAAGAATGGGTAATGGGGATGAATATTAGCACAATACATCATATATATGTATGGAAGTCAAAAATTTTTAGTTTTTGCCAGGCTTGGTGGTGTACACCTGTAATCCCAGCACTTAGGAGGCAGAGGGAGGCGGATCTCTGAGTTCGAGGCCAGCCTGGTCTACATAGCAAGTTCCAGGCCTGCTGGGGCTACAGGGAGACCCTGTCTCAAAAAAGACCAAAAAAATTTTTTTTAGTTTTTAATTCATCTTTAGCCTGCATGTATGTAAGTGCATCCATGTCATGCAATGCCACAGAGGCCGAGAGAGGATGTCAGATCCCCTAGAACTGGTTTATGGATGATTGTTAGCTGCCATGTGGGTGCTGGGGCCTTCTCCAAGAGCAGCAAGTGCTCTTAACCACTGAGCCATCTCTCCAGCCCCCGAAATAATTAATTTTTTAAAGTACTTTTACCTATATTTGTTTTTTTCTCCAAATGTGACAGTTATAATGCATTTATAATGCATTCATAATCTTAAGAAATAATAAATGAATAAACAGAAAACAAGCAAGCCAGTGGCATGAATCTATCTTCTGAGAGAAAGAAGAGCAGGACAGACCATAAATGTCACACACCTATGTCACCCCAGCCTGGCTTTACCTGCACAAAAAGTGTAGCTGAGTATCTTATCATCCTCTGTAGCCGCAAAGTGTTTGGATGTGGTGGAGGATCCTGATTCAAGTCCAAGGTTAGGATCTTCTTACTGAATTGGAACAAACACATCAGTCTAATGAGTACTGCCAGCCTCAGAAACAAAGTAAAGTCTGTGTGCTGCTAGGCTTTCATGCCAGGAAGATGTGGAGAAATAGTTAAGAGACTAAAGTGTTCCCGATGGCAAAGCCCATTCCTTACCCTTTGGTTACCCTAACACAGAACAGATTGTGTGACAAATATATGGTCACTGAGGAACTGACCACATACCAAGGCCTAGATTCACAGATGACTAACCTGGGTTATGACATAGGATATGGCAATTAAAAGCCAATACTTGAATGCCCTGCTGGTATTGTCTTAAAATTCTCAAAGTCTGAATAAAACAGTGTTTTCATTTTGCACCAGGCCTTGCAAATTATATAGCAAGTCCAGCAAGTCTCTATGGACAATGGTTCATCTCAGTTATTGCTCTGAGCTCCTACACTCCCTCCAAGGGCATTGAGGTCTTCAAGAGTGGTACACCTATGAAGAAAGAACCTAGTCAGGTGTGGTGGCACACACCTTAAATCCCAGCACTAGAGAGGCAGAGGCTGGCAGTTCACTGTGAAATCGAGGGCAGACTGGCCTACACAGTGAGCTCCAGGGCCAGCTGGGATTACAGGGAGACCCTGTCTCAAAAAAACCAACAACAAAAAAAACAAAAAAGAACTAACCTGGGTTTCTATTGCAGTTCCTCCACTGTCATTAGCTATGCCATTATCTCCTTAATCTATAAAATTGAGATGCTAATCATGATCTTTGGGTAACTTTGCTAGAATACATTGCTCCATGAGGACAGTCCAGTGACAAGCACACAGTTGGTATCAGAAGCTGCCTATTTCTTTATTACTAATGACCATTTGAAATCTTTTTTCCCCAGCAGTGCCAGGGACATAGAACCCAGGGCCTTGCCATAGTAGGCAAGTATTCTACCACTGACTACACTCCAGCCCCAACCATTCTAAATCCTTAGCCAAAAGTTATAGAGCTCTATTAAGGATCAAAGCAAGCACCTTCCCTCCTGCCATGTTCTGACACCAGGATTCTAGATAAGCCAATATCTGTTCACCACCACCCACAGCTTCATCAAAGTATCACCTCCCCATAAGCCAACAGAAACATGACCAAGCAGACTTTTACCTTAAAGCATCTATTAGCTCATATACTTTTTGCACTTCCAATCGAAGGTCATTGGCATGTTCCAGACTGTAGGTTGTCTCTCCAGCACTAAGGAAAAATAAAAAATGCTTGATCTAAGTTTTATCATGCTGACTACAAAGCACAGTATAGGACTTCCCAAGGTTTAAGGGCCCAGAAAAGGGGATTCTCTCTAAGGACATTTTAGAATCAGGGAGACAATGCACTGTTTCTTCCTTGGGATGTAGTAATCAAGCAAAAGTGACTTTGATATGCAGATACCCTGGAGATAGACCAGAACTCTGAGGACCTCAGGACCAGTTTTTTTTTTTAAATTGTTTTATGTGTATGAATGTTTTGCCTACATGTGTATAAGTATACCACATGCATGGAAGTCTCATGGAAGCCAGAAGACTGCATTAGATTCCTTAGAACTAGAGTTATAGATGGTTGTGAGCCACCATGTAGATGTTAGGAACCAAACCCAGGTTCTCTGCAAAACAGCTAGTGTTCTTAACCACTGAGCCATCTCTAGCCACCCCACCTTTTTTTGGTCTTTTTGAGACAGGGTTTCCCTGTAGCCCCAGCTGGCACAGAACTGGCTATGTAGACCAGGCTGGCCTCAATCTCACAAAGATCTGCCCGCCTCTGCCTCTGCCCCCGAGTGCTGGGATTATAGATAGACGACACCATGCCTGGCTCAGCTCCTCTTTAAAAGAAAAAAAAAAAAAAAAAAATTTTTTTTTTTTGGTCTTTTTGAGACAGGGTCTCCCTGTAGCCCCAGCTGTCCTGGAACTCACTATGTAGACCAGGCTGGCCTTGAACTCAAAGAGATCCGCCTGCCTCTGCCTCCCAAGTGCTGGTATTAAAGGTGTACACCACCATGCCTGGCTAGAAAAAAAAATTTCAAAAGAAAGATTTATCTTATCAGGACTGAGGAGATGACTCAGTAATTAGTGTGCGTATTACTCTTCTAGAGGACCAGAGTTCAATACTCAGCACCCATGTTGGGCAGTTCAGAACTGCCTATAATTCCAACTCCAGGGGATCCAATGCCCTGATCCAGGCACTGCACACACATGCATATACCCCCCCACATGCACAATTTAAAATTAATAAAAATAAGTATTTCATTATTTTTTTATTTTATTATTTTTATTTTATGTGTATTCATGTATTGCCTGCATGTAGGTAAGTGCGCCCATGTCCTGCAATGCCCGCAGAGGTCAGAAGAGGCTGTCGGATCCCCTGGGACTAGAGTTACAGATAGCTGTTAGCTGCCATGTGGGTGCTGGGATTCGAACCTGGGTCTTTTGCAAGAACAACTAGTGTTCTTAACCACTGAGTCATCTCTCCAGCCCCTATTTCATTATTTTTAATTATGTGTATATGTGTGCATGTATGTGTGTATGGTATGTGCACTTGAGTGCAGGTGCCTAAGGAGGCCAGAAACGTCAGATTCCCTGGAGCTGGAGTTACAGGTGGTTGTGAGGTTGTAAGCCAACTGACATAGGTGCTAGGAACCAAATTCGGGTCCTCCTGAAGATTAGTACATGCTCTTAACCACAAAGCCATCTCCCCAGCCCCTGAGGACTGGCTCTTGTGCTCAATGACAGAACAAATGCAGCTGAATCCACTTCGGCTCATGAGCCCTGAGCAATGTCACTGTCTCTTACAGGATGCATGAAGTAACCTAAATAAACCAGTCAATTATACTACATGGGAGCAGAAGAGTCACTTGAGTTTTCACACTCAACTGCCAAAGAGAACAACTAAGCAGGGGACAAGAATCCACTGAGCTCAGTGTCAACTGCTCCACACCTGCACTCTCTAAAACAAATGCCCTCCTCAGAGACAACTTCCCCTCACATACCCTTCATAAACCACTGCCCCTAATCCCCACCCCTCTCACAGACAACTGCCCCTCACTCCCCTTCTCAAAGACTGCTCCCTATAGGAGACAATTACTTGGGCTCCAAGTCCAGCAGGATGGGAATGGCTTCCCAGGATGAAGAGGACATCAGAAAAGGCCAAAAGTGTCATAACTCAGAAGGATAGCAATAGCACCATGTGATAGTATAATTATTCATTTACAACACTGTCACTCCTACTTGCCAGACTGCTGAATTCCAAGTGCCTTCATTATGACTTTTCTTTTCTATAGTCTTAGTGAGATGCTTCTGAGCCAAAACAGCTCAGCAGGTCTCAGCTGTTATCAACCTCACCAATAGCCACTCAAAACTATATAGGAAGCAGCTGCAATGTAAGCATTACCAATTTTACCATCCATAAAACAGTTTTAGCTAGAAAAAATACCAGAGTGTTCTATAATCAGAGGATTCAATGCTGTGATTTTATCATCTCTCATCACAAAACTTACTGAACATGAAACCAAAAGTCAGAAAACAGGCTTTGTCTGGTTTGCTGCTGCTACTACTACTTCTATTTTTTTAAAGTAAAGCCTTCGTATGTTGAATATATATGGTCTCAAACTCCAGAGTTCAAGTGATCCTCCTGCCTCAGGCTCCTAAGTAGCTAGAACTAAGGCTGTGTCTTGGTATCTCCCAGAAAATCAGAAAGTTCTTTAAAATGTGAAATCATTTCTTCGGTCTCTATCATATCAACTTCCTTCCCTCAGAACAGCGATCATGGCTAGAGTTATCCTCTTCATGACTTGCTCACTCAATGACAGTCTGTGCTCTCACTAAAGTAAAGCTCCATGACAGCACTGTCTTCCCTGTTCACTGCCTCAGCCCCAGAACTCTAATACAGCAGGGCTGGCACATAACTGGTACTCAGTGAGTTCCTGCTAAATGAATGATGAATGAAGTGGACATAAAACCCTGTAAAGTTGGTTTTTGGAGGAGCAAGAGAAGTCAACCATCTGGAAATGTGCTCAGCAATGGCTGTCCCACTGGTCAAGGAAGCCCACTACCTATAGATGCATCTATGCAGGAAAAGCACAGAATGTAGAGAGGTAGCGCTAGCCATGGCACACATGTGCCCACAATTACACATCAATCAATCAATCTATAAAAAGATGGATGACAACAAATGCTGGCCAGGCTATGGAGAAATAGAAACTCATACAATGTCAGAGGGAATGTAAATTCATTTAGTTCTTTTGGAAAACAATTTTGCAATTCTTTGAAAAGTTAAACATAGTTACCATAAAACCCAGAGGCTATACTCCTAGGTAAAAGAAATGGAAATATATGTAAAAACACACACATTCTCTCTCTCTCTCTCTCTCTCTCTCTCTGTCTCTCTCTCTCAACTCAATGAATATGAAAGGTGCATTATTCCTGGCCAGGCATGGTAGTACATGCCTATAGTCCTAGTACTTGTGAGGTGGAGACAGGAGAATCAGGAGTTCAAAGCCAAATTCAGCTAGAGTGAGTTCCAGGCTAGCCCAGACTACATGAGAACTTGTCTCAAAACCAACAGAAACAAAAATTAAAAGGTACATTATAACAGTTAAAAGTAAAAAAATGCAAATGTACATCAGTTGACAAATGGATGAACAAACTTGATAAATCTACATCTTAATACAAGGGGAAAAAAGTAGTACATGCTGCAACATGGGTGAATATTGAAAACTGCACTACGTAAAAGAAGCCAGACACAAAAGATCACATAATTTCATTTACCTGATATATCACAAATTGACACAGAGACAGAACAGACAGTTCAATGGTTGTGAGGGTTACAGGCAGAAGGTTACTTGCTAGAGTGATAGAAATGTTGGGACTTAAGATTGTGGTAACAGTTGAGCAACCTTGTGACTATACTATTATAAAAATCACTGAACTATACACTTTAAAACAGTATGTGAACATCTTAATTTAAAAAACAAAGCATATGGCAGATTAGATTCGCCCAATTCCAACATTTACCCATCTGTGCTGAAAAGGAAATGCCTGTTCTAAGCCCTGATACCTCAATGCTCTGTGAAGAGGCACCTTGCCAGGCATGAGCATGAGATGGCTGCCTTTCCTCACCTATTTCCTGCACTGCACTGAGGAGTGGTACCTCTGGCCTGAGGCCTTTCCCAAACCTGCTTTATCATTCAGCCTTAACACCTGAACAGGGTTATGTGTATTTACAAAAATCATGAGATGATAGCATGTGCCCACTGATACATAGCTGTGAGGATTTTCTTCAGCTAGTCGAGTTAAGATTTCCATTTTTACAGGCAGAGGTGTAGTATAGTGATAGAATATGTGCTAAGCAAATGCAAAGCTAGGTTCCTTCCTCGGCACCAAAGAAAAGATGGAAAACCAAAAAACAAATAAGCAAAAAGATTTCAATTTCCACTTTCAGCCAATGAAGTACTGACCTAAAAGGCAAGAAAACAGTCACCCCTAATTCAGAAAAGCAGAGGGGAGTAGCTTACTTTAAAGATGCTGCTATCCTGATGTATTCAGGAGCTTTCTGGTCAGCTTTCTCCATGCAAATCCGTAGTTTCTAAAAACAAAAGCAAAGAGGTGAGTGCTGCACTATTGAATATGTAGAAATTCTGATCTAGGGGCCTGGAGAGATGGCTCAGCAGTTAAGAGCACTGGCTGCTCTTGCAGAGGATCTGGGTTCTATTCCCAGCATGCACATGATGGCTAACAACCATCCCTAACCCATCATCTCCATTTCCACGGGATCTGATGCCCTCTGACCTCCATAGGCACTTATAAAAAAGAGACATCCTTCACACAAGGATGGAAGATGGCTACAGCTGCAGCTTAGCACTGGTTTTACTAATACCACTTGTGGAATCATCAGTATTAATATAGTTGTTATAGAAACAGCCATCATAACCTAAAGAAATATTGACCATTCGGTAGTCACTGAGAAAAAACATTGTTCTTTGGCTCAGAGTTTTCCATAAGCAGCATCCTCTGCCTAGACCTCCTGCTCTCCATATCCTCCACTTCCCTACCTGGCTCCCCTGGGGTAGTTCTAACCCAACAGGTCTCATCTGACCATCAGGAAGCTGACCCAGCCTCACTCCCAGAATTTTTTTTCCCCCTTTTGCTTCTTTTGTTTTTGAGTCAGGGCCTCACTATGTGACCCTAGCTAGCTTAGAACTCATTATGTTGGGGGCTGGAGAGATGGCTCAGCGGTTAAGAGCACTGACTGCTTTTGGAGAGGACCTGGGTTCGATTACCAGCACCCACATGGTAGCTACAAGCCATCCTTAACTCCAGTTCCAGGGGAATCCAAAGCCCTCTTCTGACCTCTGCAGCATTGCATCACATGGGTGTACTCACATACATGCAGGCAATACACTCATACACATAAAATAATAAAATAAAACATTTAAAAAAAAAAAAGAAAAACTCATTATGTAGACCAGACTGGCCTTGAACTCAAAGATCCACCTGCCTCTGACTCAACAGTGCTGAGATTACAGGAGTGCAGCACCAGGCCCAGCCCAGATATTCTTTGCACTTGTTATTTTCTCTTGCATACCAACTGATTTCAGCTGTGTGCTGGACATGGCACCCATAACAAGAGCTCTGTCACTGGGCTGCATCCCCATCCCTTACAGTACTGCCTCTCAAAGTGAGGCTCCATTTAGGGTTTTGGGGTTACTGACTCTCAGGTGATAGGCAATAAATGTACAAGCCAAAAAACTTGTAACAGCTCAAACTCATGAAGACCAAAACTCAAAAGTAGCTTTCCCAGAACCTTTGCAGTCCACTGTTTACTACACCTTCAGCCTCTGACTTCCCCACAGAACCTGACCACACCACAAGACAACTGCCCTCCTCCCACTTTGCCCCAGGCCTCCCTACTTTCAAGTGGGAAAGGAAAGGTGGGGAAAAAAACTTGTTACCACACACCCAGGATGACTTTATGACTCACCCAGGGCCTAGTTGGGAAATCAAACCATGGCCCTTGGGCAGGAATTAAAAGTGATTCAAGGGAACAACTTTCCAGAGCATTCTCTAGAATCTGCAGGCATGTGCACAGTGGACAGCTGAATCTGCCTGGGATGCGTCACCTCGTAGAGCTTCACGATGTCAGGTGTGTGCTCCTTCTCGTCGATCTGCTGCTCTCTCTTGAGCAGTGTGTCTTTGCAATGTGTGCAGCAGCGGATGCGGTCATCATCCTTCTCATCCAGGACTGAGCTGACACTGCTCATGCTGCTGATGCTGCCCCGGCGGGAGCCATGAACACTGTTGGGAGACTGGCTGGGGCTGGTGAAGGTGCTCAAGGAGTCCTTGCTGGCACTGGTGAGCTTATCTATAAACCAATAGAGGTAGCAATGACCCCTCAGCATCCTCTTATCCCACTACCTGTGACCGCAGCACTCAAGCTACAGGTGTTTAACTTGAGAAATAGTTAAGACCAGGCTTCACCTCAGGACAAGAAGGAAGAGGATCTGCTCCTCTGAGTTGTGGGGTCAGACTCTGGTGAGAAAGGAGTGCTGCTACTATGCAGATCAGATCCAAACACCCTGTGGTGGCCTGTCCTTAAAGCTCAGAAGCTCAGCCCTAACCCAGTCTTCCCACACTCACCTCAGTTTGCCCTATTTCTCCACACAAAGCACATTCCCCAGAGACTCTTCTATAGCCTTCCCACCAATTCCAAACATCTGGCAAATATGCTTTCCAAGCTCAGCTCAGTTGTATGTCTTCTACAAAGCCTTCCTTCAGTACCACAGTAGAAACTATCCTTCAACTGTTTCCCACATCACCCATTTTGGAACACATTCCACTTCTCTCCCTGTATAACAGTTGCATGTATACGAAGAGCTGTTCTGAGACTCTGTAACTGTCTAGCAGGAAAAACTGTGTTCTATACCTGAATCCCTAACACAGCCGTCAAGGCCACCATATAGCAGCTGCCTGATTAATAAGCCCAAGGGCAAAAAGGTGAAGAGTGTCCTGAAAATGAAGCTTATGAAGTCTCAGGGAGAAAGTAAAGTACCAAGGTAAAGTGGGCCTGGTGGATACAAGAACTAAATAGAGGAGTCACATTGCCCAATGTTGTCCAGAGGCCTCACAGCCAAGGGTGTTCACAGTTAGTATAACTCTCTGATGTTGTTAATCCATGCTGGAGATGGAACCCAGAGCCTTGAGCATGCTAGACAGGTGCTCTACCACTGAGCTGTACCCCAGCCCTCCTTCAGCAATATCTACCCACCCAGTTGACATACAAAGTCCTGGAGCATCTGCTTCACCTGCACTCTGTAGCCCTGTCCTACAGTTCTCACCCACACCCTGTATACTTTCCCTAGCAAGTCTCCCAGCTTTCCTACTCACCTTCCCAGGCACTGAGTGCCAGGATTCATTGCTGCTCTTTACTCTACCTGGAATGCCCTCCTTCCCCCATTTCCTTCACAATTCTATTCTCTTTCAAGGTGCTTCTCAAACATCACTTCTGATTCCCAAGAACCCATGCTCTCACTCTCACTGGAACCTCCACGGCACTTAATATGTCTCATATGACATTAGTCTTTCTGTATGACACTGAGGTATTTGTGGCTTTTATCACAAGATGGACAAGGTTACTGCTCATTTTTCAAGGTCCTCTTCACAAAGCCTTAAGAAAGAGCTGCACAGCCTATTTATTTATTTATTTATTTATTTATTTATTTATTTATTCATTCATTCATTTAACTTCAGGGCTTTATCTTGGAATGGGGGGGCATATTTTTTCAAGCTCTTTTTTTAAAAAAAATATTTTATTGATTTTTTTTTTTTTTTAATGTGTATGAGTGTATTCCCTGCATGTAAGTTCACCCATGTCCTGCAATGCCCAAAGAGGTCAGAAGAACGTATTGGATCCCCTGGAACTATAGTTGCAGACAGTTATTAACTGCCATGTGGGTGCTAGGAATCAAACCCAGGTCCTCTGCAAAAACAGTCCATGCTCTTAACTGCTGAGCCATCTCTCCAGCCCCTTCAATCTCTATTTTATGAAGAAATAATTTATTTGAGAGTCTGTCTCCTCTGCTAGATACTGAGCTCCTTGGGGAAACAGTCAATGCCTTTTAGACCAGAAGTGTTCCAACAATAACCTGTAAGCCAAGTCTAGCTTGTGGCCTGTTTTTATATAACTCTTAAGCTAAGTATGGCTGTTTTTGGTTTTTTTTTGCTTTTTGACATGAAATCTCACTCTGTAGCCCAGGCTGGCCTTGAACTTTAGCAGTTCTCCTGCCTCAGCTTTCCAAATGCTGACTATAGGCATGAACCACTATGTCTAGCTTAGTTTTATATTTGTTTTTTGCTTTGTTTTTGGAGACAAGGTCTCCTGGTAGCCCCAGCTGGCCTAGAATTTACTATGTATACCATGTTAACCTTGACATCAGCGATATCCACCTGCCTCTACTTCCCGAGTAAAGGTGTGTACCCTGACACTTAGCCCCTTCTTTTTGTTTTTTTATGGTTTTTTTAGTGTTTAGTTTTTTGGTTTACTTGAGACCCTGTCTCATTATGTACCCCAAGCTGTCTCAAATTTGTAATGATCCTCTGGTCTCTGCCTCCAAGTGTGCATCATGCCCGGCTAGTTTTTAAGAGATGATTACTTCTTTTTAGTAAGAAGAAATGGCACAGAGCCCACATGTGGCTTACAAAGCCTAAAATATTTATTGTTGGATTCTTTATATGAAAAGTTCATTAACTCCTGTTACAGACCACTGTAATCCTGGCTCCTAGCATGGTACCTAGGCTGTAGTGGGCCTCATGAACTCAAGTGGATGAATGAAGATTCTGTGGGCCATTAATTAAACCAAGTAGCCCCAAAAGCCTAGTGCTGATTAACAAATATGCTAGTCCTAGCAGAGAGCAGGGTCCAGGGCCTGCATCCACATCACCTACTTGCCAAGGGCAGGCTGATGAGCTCCATACACTTTTTGCACATGATAGACCCGCACAGGCGGCAATGGTGGCGGCGGTTACGAATGCTGAACTTATTCCCACAGTCTGGACAGAAAGGGACATCTTGGTCATTGACCCAGGGCACCACGGCCTTTTCTATTGCTTTGGGAAGAAAAAAAAAAAAAGAGTACAGCATTTTAAAATAAAGTTAGTCTGAGAAAAAGTAAAAGCAAGAATGAACATGATCAAAGTTATAGTTACCTCGGATTTTCACAGACTCGGTATTTGCTCTGTCAAATGCAGTGAGCTAATTAGGAAAAAGTAATGGCAAATGGAGTTAACAGTTGATGGACACTCTTAACACTGCTGCCACTCACACTCAGGCAAGAAAGTGCATACTTGCATTTCTCAAGATTCATCAGTCAACCTCAGTTACCCACACAATTTCACAAGGGACATGTTTAGTTTCATATCCAGAAGACACCTCCATACCTATGACTCACTTTCAATCTCTTGTCAGTTACCAGTTTCATCAATAACCAGGGGTGGGCAGAGTGGCATGGGGCTACTGAAAGCAATGGGGAGCTCCTGATTCACCTATCTTCCTGGAAAATAAAACTGGTCACATATAAAGAATTGTACCTGGGCTCAGAGTTTGGTGGTGGTATATATCCTGGCTTCCAACCCCAACATGGCACATACCTTTAATCGAACACCCAGAAGGCTGAGGCAGGCAGACCTGGGTGAGTTCAAGGTCACCCCAGTGTACATAGTTAGTTCCAGGCCCCCCAGGAGCATACAATGAGACCATGTCTCAAAAACCAACCCCAAAAACAAAAAAAAAAAAAAAAACAACTGTACCTATGGTTCGGACCACATGCCTCACACATATAATCCAAATGATACACAGTAAGCATATTTAGGGTCGAAGTAGAGGCTAGTCATGGTGATGCTTCAGGCATACTCTAGTACTGCAGGACAAGAAAGGCCAGCCAGATATTTTTACAATGCACACTGGTTCTGACTGAGTACTCCTCACAGAGCTGGGCACGGTTTTTGTTTGTCATCAAATTACATCACACACTATGCCCCAATGAGTGACTGTGCTTGGGACACTCTCAAAATGGAAAGGTTTTCCAGTAACCAAGTAGGCTTCACACGTAGAAAAAGGAAGCTGGGCATATGGTGAGTATCACTGAGCCATTCCCTTCAGGAAAATGAGCCCAAGCCACAACTGTCCTCCAGGTAACTCTTGCCAGCATCAAATATACATTATTTATATGACACATGCTACAGAAATTGAGGTTTTTCATAAAAAATTTGCACTTGCAGAAAGAAAGTTTTAAAAACTAAAAAATTTACCTTCTCTAACCTGATTATTAATTTATTGACTTCAACAACATAGTGGTCAATCCTTGCAGCACGATGTTTTTTGAAGTCAGAAAGATGGCTTCTCACAGTACCTAGAGGAAAGATGAAAAGATAAATGATTTATAATTATTCTGATGGAGCTCTCTAATCCTCAATAAACTGTAAAAGCAAATACAAAGTTCAGGATTTGGGGATCTTACTAAAATTTTTAAAACTAGAAAGCAAGTGGAAGGAAATTTACCACAATGTTAACCATGGCTCTTGGAGACACAAAGTACAATATGTAAGGCAGGCAGATCTGAGTTCAAGGCCAGCCTGGTTTACATAGTGAGTTCCAGAACAGCTGGAGCTACAGGGAGACCCTGTCTCAAAAACAAAAAACAAAAAAACACAAAAACAAAAACCCTGGACCTAGCCTGAGTTCAGGTGTCATTCTGTCACATACTATCTTACCTTAGACAAGTTCTTCTTTGTAAGAGAGGCCTCAACTATAAAATGAGGATAATGATAGTACTAACTACTTCACAATATTGCTTCTTATCAAAATAAAAATCTGATAGTTATTTCTCAAAATGGAAATAACTAACAGTAAGTGCTAATACACACCCTTTGTATTGCTAAACTGATACCTTTCACAGTCTAGCAGCCAAAACCCAGCAGAAATGTCAATACAAATGGAACCAAGTAGCACATGACCTCAGTGAGCATGAAACATTTACTGACTCTCATCTTTCCCAGAAAGCCAACACTAAACCAAAAAACCAAACAAACAAATTAAGGTGGGCACGGTAACACGAACCTTTAATCCCAGTGCTCAGGAGACAGAAGCAGGTGGATCTATGTAGCCTGGTCTACGTAAGATTAGGGTTGGGTTTATCAAACTGAAAGGAGAGAAGGGCTGAGGATTGTAGCTCTGTGGCCAAGTCTAGGTTCTATCCTCAGCACTGCTACTTTTAAAAAACAAGTAGATGGAGCCATAATACACACTTCAGAAAAGTAAGCTGCAAAAGTGCCTCTCACTTGGCTGGTAAAAGGAGACAATCTGTCAATAGGGTCTGAAGCTGGGCTGACATGAGGAAGACCCACAGTCACACTCTATTTCTACAGTTTACCACCTATCTGACCCTCAAGCACATTCTCATAGGAGACAGTGGGAAATCAATGAGGTCACATATACGAAGCATTTAACACAGTGCCTAACATAAAGTGGATCTCAACTCATTCCCTTCCATTTTCTCCCTATCAGGACATAAGGTTTGTGAGAAGGTTAACCTTTAGAGTTTATTAATATCTTCTTAATCAGCTCTGAAACTATCACCTAAAACAATGGAAGTGGGAGGGGGGCTTGTTAGGAAGAAGGAGTTCAGTAGAAGAGGGAAGGGGATGAAAGCGGATATTGGGGAGATATCACCAAAGTACATTTTATAGAAACATATATGAAATAGTGAAATACATAAATTTTTAAAATAAAAAAATTACCAAAAACATGGTAGATGCTCAATAAGTACTGAATGAATGAATGAATATTCTTACCAAGCTCTTGGGGCTCCCACATGTAAGGATCAACACCTCCATAGCTGAACGATTCATATCCTTGGCTCCCTGATTCTGCTCGATCATCCCCTTCTCGTTTCAACAACTTGTTCTTTGCTTTCTTAGCCTTTTGGACGAGATCTTGAAGAAATGGAACAAACACCAGAAATGAGCCCATGAAAAGCATGCAGTATAATATCAAGGGAAATCTCAAAAAAAAAGATGATAAAATAATTATCCTTGTTTAAAAATGCACAAGAAGCCAGGCATGGTGGCGCACACCTTTAATCCCAGCACTAGGGAGGCAGAGGCAGGCGGATCTCTGTGAGTTCGAGGCCAGCTTGGTCTCCGTTAGCGAAACCAGGCCAGCTGCGGCTACAGGGAGACCTTGTCTCAAAAAGACCAAAAAAAAAAAAAACACAAGAATATAGGATATTTGGATCCCAAAAGAAATGGCACAGTAAACAGAGAAGCACTTTATTACTGACTCCACAGAGCAGGAGACTGCTGCTTCATGGTTCTAACACACAGGCTAAGTTACTGCTACTGTCAAATTGAAGAGTCTAGCTGAAGAAAAGTGGCAAAATCAAACACAATTAGGAAACCAGGATGATAGAAGTATTTTTTTTCCTGTCTTAATTGGTATAGTGGTTATACACATTTATAAAATTTACTGAAATATAAACTAAAAAATGAGCCTGGAGAGATGGCTCAGCAGTTAAGAGCACTTGTGGCTCCTGCATAGGACCAGGATTTGGGTCCCAAAACTGCATGAACATGGGGTAATACATACAGGAAAATCATTGATGCACATAAAATAAATGAATAAATAAATAAACATATTTTTAATGCAAAAAGGGTTTTATTTGTATGCAATCATTTTGTTGTTGTTTTGTGTAACTGGGGGTGGAACCCTGGCTCTTGTGTACACTAGGCAAGCCACTGTACCATCGAGTTACTACTCCATGCCCTAAAGTTTGTTGTTTTGTTTTTTAAATAAAATTTATAGTATTGGGGAGCCAGGGAGGTGGCTCATCAGTTAAGAGCACTGAATGCTCTTGCAAAGGACTCGGGTTCAATTCCCAGCCCCCCACATGGCAGCTAACCGTCGTCTGTAACTCCAGTTCCAGGGGAATGCAATTCCCTGTTCTGACCTCCATGGGCACTGCATGACATAGGTATGTATATAGTACATATATGCAAGTACTAAATATACTCATACACGTAAAATAAAAATAATAATATATATTATATATATATATGGGGTTTGTTTTGTTTTGTTTTGTCTTTTTGAGACAGGGTCTCCCTGTAGCCCCAGCTGTCCTGGAACTCACTATGTAGACCAGGCTGGCCTTGAACTCACAGAGATCCTCCTGCCTCTGCCTCCCGAGTGCTGGGATTAAAGGTATGCACCACCACCCCCAGCCCTATTTTTTTAATTTATAGTATTAAGGACTCAGGAGTAAACAATCTTCATTTACCTCCAGAATGGGATGTGGCCAAACCAACATTCTCAGGCTAAGATATTGTTTAAGAACACAGCACTGTGTCTTTCCTGCTTCTGCCCTATTTACTGAATGTATGTGAGTCTACTCGAAAAAAGGCTTTAAGAAATGGAAATAGTTTGTGCCAGGAATGATGCAAAGTGCTTTTGAAAACATTATGTCAGTTCATGCTCACAATAACAACCCTCCTTACAAGAGGAAATGACATTAAATGGGAGGGCTTGCTTCACCTAAGATCGTAAAGCTTATAGACAGCAGAGCTGCAAGCAGATGCCTCCCTGCCTGAAGCCTAGCCAGAACTACAGTCACAAACTATGCCTCTCAAAATGACTATGCCTCTCAAAATGGGTGTCTGCCACCTGTGCTGAGGTGAGGGAACATCTGGCAAAATTGAACAAAGGTTAACTGGTAGGAAAAATAACAATAATTCTCAGTCGTATGTTCTTGTTCCCATTAATGATCTTGAATCATGAGTGGTTAGTATCCTTATCAGCCACTAGAATTTAATGAAAATATCAGGTTTAATACAAAATGGCATCATTACTTGACATTTAATAGATCAATACTTCATGTGGTTCTTATGGCTTTGAGGTATCCTATTTTGAACAATATTAAAAACACTCCCAGGGCTGGAGAGATGTCTCAACAGTTAAGAGCACTGGCTGCTCTCGCTGAGAACCCAGAAATTCCTAGCACCCACATGGTAGCTAACAACTGTCTGTAACTCCAGTTCCAGGGGATCCGACACCCTCTTCTAGCCTCCACAGGCATTGCACAACATGGGTGCACTTACATGCAGGTAAAACATTCATACACATAAAAATAAAAAAATAAAACATTCCCAGAAGTCCTTCTAAAGTCTAGGTAAATGCAAACATGGAAGAGGTAGCAGTCAGGGGAGTGAGAATGGTCTTCTTGAGACAGGGTCTCCTTGTAGCCCCAGCTGTCCTGGAACTCACTATGTAGAACAGGCTGGCCTTGAACCCACAGAGATCTGCCTGCCTCTGCCTCCCGAGTGCTGGGACAACAGTCATGAGCCACTGCACCTGGCTAGGTTGTTTCTTCTAACAAGAGGAGAGGAAACTGCCTGATACGGACAAAGGGTCCAGCAGACAGGAAATTAAGAGTTTGCAAACAACACTTCATTTTGCAGACAAGACTAATCTGTGCTGAATCAAAAAGGCAGTCTATGCCATTTAACCACTTTGGAAGACATAGAAGAACTGCCTGGCAACTTTCCCAGAGTGGGTGTAGCCCATCCAGAGGGTCCAGTTAGGAACCAATCCACACATCTTTGAAAACATAGCAGAAGTTACATATACTTTCAACCACCTTTTCTTCTGCCTACTGTAAAGGGCTGAACTAAAGCTGAACCAAAGCCAGGAATCAAACCCACACAGCACAACCACACCAAACCTGAGTTTGATCCCCAGGACCCTAATGGTGGACAGGGAGAACTTACTTCCATAGGTTGGTCCCATCACCTACATCGGGCTGCCTGTAACCCCAGCTCCTGACACCTCTGATCTCTAAAAGCACCTGCACTCACATGCACATACCCACACACAGATACACATGCATATACATAATCAAAAACTAAATAAATCTAAAAAAAGAAAAATTCATCCAAACAGGGAATGGCGGGACATACCTGCAATCTAAGAATTTGGAGATGGAGGCAAAAGAATCAGTACAAGGTCATGCTCCACTGCATTAGCAGCCGGCCTGGGATACAGGAAACCCTGTTTCAAAAAAGCTAAAACCTGGAATGCAAGATAGCTCAACAGGTAATGACTTGCCTGATGACCTTAGTTCAATCCTCAGGTCCCACATGGTGGAAGGAGAGAACTGGACTTCCACAAGTTATCCTCTGATCTCCACATATGTGCCATAGCATGCACATCCACACACATAAGCAAATACACAAAATATATAAATGTAATTTAAAATTTTAAACACCCCCACCCATACACAAAAAGGGAATTTTATCCTGACTAAAGAAATGACTATTAGTATTGCCCGGCATGGTGGTGCACGCCTTTAATCCCAGCACTCGGAGGCAGAAGCAGGCAGATCTCTGTGAGTTCAAGGCCAGCCTGGTCTACATAGTAAGTTCCAGGACAGCTGGGGCTACAGGGAGACCCTGTCTCAAAAAGACCCCCCCCAAAAAAAGAAATGACCATTAGTATTAAAAGAATGGTTAATTCAATTTTTAGTTCTTTTGTGGTAAAAATGGAAGGGATAAAAGCAAGAATATTCCTTTTTCCCTTCTGTGTACAGTGCTGGAGTTTCATGGAAGCTAGGTGTTCTACTACTGAGTCATACTCCCATCCCTGCAGGTAGACCATTCTCATGGGGAGGCAATCGCCAAGGATGACAATCCCTGAGGACCTTTACAAGTTTCTTTCAAAGAAACATTTTCATTTTATGTATATTCCCTAGGTTCACAATGTAACATTCTTTAAAGAATTTTAAACATTTTCCTCTTAAAAATGGGTTATTGTAAAGTTGGGCATGGTGACACATCTCTTTAATCCCAGCACTCAAGAGGCAGAGACAGGCAAATCTCTGTGACCAGTTGGGAAGTTCCAAACCAGCTAAGGGGTACAGGGAGACCCTGTCTCAAAAAACAAAACAAACAAAAAAAGGTGATTATAGGAGTCCAAGGACATTCTCTAACCTCTCTACAAACTGGCCTAAGCTTTGAGTAATAGGGTTCTGAGTAATATGGTTGGCTGAGGTCACCTAATACTAAGACAGGAAGCCCTTTGAAAACCAACCCTTCCGTTGTTCACAGGAAGCTTAGATAATCAAGCTTTGGCTTTTGTTCCTTTTTTCCCTCCTGGAAGCAATAAAGCATGCTGTGATCAAGAATAGAGAGTCTTTCCCCAACCGTGACGCCAGGGAGAAAAAGCTGCACTGGACTTCAAAGTGGCAGAAGATCCAAGTTCCAGGCCTACTTCTGCCAATGCTGTGTGACTCTGAATTTATTACTAGACATTTCTGAGACACAATTATTATGTATGACAACTCCCACCCTCCTACAGGGCTGTGGGGAGTCAAAATGAAATGAGAATGTACATGAAGGAAACTGCCAAAGTTACAAAGCACCATCCTTTTCGGTATTCTTCCTAACAGTTCCTGTTCTTTCTATTCCAGCCTCTATAGTAGCAAGAAGTCTCCTTAATAATCATGGTCTTGAGGATTTTTTAAAACATTTCACTTCATTATGTTTTTGAATGGAGTTCATGTTTTCAAATGAACTGAGAAGTGAGACGTGGAGTGTGGAGCTCCAGGGACAAATATTTGATCACAGGGTGCACGTGAGTCACATGTTTGGAGGCCAGAGTCCACTAGGAATAGAACTAGCAGTCAGCCCTTCTTTCCCACCCAGTACAGACTATGAATACAGCATTCAGATTCTGCAACTCTTGTGACCTCCAAAAATGCTGCCAGGTGAGAGAAGCAGGGTATCTCACTAGGGATGTAAGCTCCAGAGGAGCAGTAACTAATTTGAGGTTAGAACCTAAAGTCCAAGAAACAATAAACATTATGTACAGTCGAAATTACCTTTGAAAATTTCTCTCTACAGCTCTGTAGAACCTGAGCTCTTGAAAGCTCAAAAAACAAGACTTAACTTTTGGGCTTGTTTTTCTTTGTTTTCAACTATGACATTCCTTTTCCTGGGCTGCAGAGGACAAAGTCCGGCTAGGGAAGGAAGGATGGCAGTAAGATTTAAATCAGTGTCAGGCAAATGGGTACACTATGCCTCTACTTTCACAGCAAAGAAAAGGCATTCCTAGCCAAACCATCCCAGGCCGAGGATGATTTGAGTAATCTAGCAAGAGACAGCAGATCACAGTGATTATGTTTATTAGGTTCAAAACTAGACTTGACTTCACTTGGCATGACTTGAGGCAGGTGAATTAAATGAAATAAATACATAGGGAGACTCTCAACAATACAGGGCACACAGCAAGCACTAGATATCTGCTTGCTACTGTTATTATCAACATCATATCCCAGTGGCAACATGGAAGACTGTGAAACCATCCTATGTATTAAGTAAGGTCTATCTGACAGAATGGGGTAAGCAAGACCCTTGTCTCTTACTTTTAATTTGCCCTTTGACATCACGATCTTCTGAGTGTTCTTCCTCATAATGTGACTGAAGTTGATAGAAAGACTGCAAGTCCTTGAGGCACAGAGGGCAGAGGAAACCTTCCCTCACTTCCCCTGGGTCATCTAGAGAAGCCATAGCAGTGTCCTCTCAGTCCCAGGAAGGAAGCCTCATGCCAAGTCAGCTTGATTCCTTCCAAGGGAGGAGGATTCTGGCAGTGTTAGCTTAAGCAGGCAGCACACAAATGATGGGAAAGGAGCATCATGGCCCTGGATGAGATTTCTTCTCTGCAGCAGGAGGAACCTAAGAAAAACAAAAGCCAATTCAGGCAAATTAGCAGCTGCCAAACGTTTTCTTTGTTCTTCCATAGTTCAACAAAGGTACAGGTTTATAAAAACAAGGTTAATGTTTGTTCGGTGTTAAGTTTGTAAAAACAAGCTGCTGCTCAAAAAGTCAGACAAAGACAAAGCAACCCAACATGTGAGAACATCAAGGGACACCAGTAAATCAATGGAGCAGGAAGTAGGTTCCTAAAGATAGGCAAATAGGATCCCAGGGCACTTCTCTTAGGTTCATTTTAAATGGTCCAACCTCATCACTTAAAAACATTTTTTTCTCAGTACTGAGAAGTGATCCTAGGAAGCAGTGCATGCTGGGCTAGTGCTCTACCACTGAGCTCCACCTCAGTCCTTTTGTAGTTCTTATTGCGAGACAGGGGTCTCGATTGCCTGGGCTGGCCTTTATAGCCCAGGTAGGACTTGAACTTACCATCCTTTTGCCTCAGACTTCTGGGATTACAGGCCTATGCCACCAGCACAGTCAACTTCATCATTTCCATGCCATGGAACTCACTATGTAGACCAGGCTGGCCTTGAACTCAGAGATCTGCCTGCCTCTGCCTCCCTAGTGCTGGGATTAAAGGCATCCTCCATCACACCCAGCTTATACAGAGCTCTTGGTATTTCTAAGGCACATGTATTAAAAATACAAAGCTAGTCCAGGCTTGATAGCACAGACCCTTAATTCCAGCACTTGGGAAACAGAGGCAGTGGCCAGCAGATCTCTGTGAGTTCAAGGCCAACCTGGTTCCAGGCCAGCTGGGGCTACAAGGGAGATCCTGTCTCAAAGACCAGAAAGAAAAAGGAAAAAAAAAAAACCTAAGTGTGGCAGTTCATGCCTGTAATCTATGGAGGTAGAGGCAGGAAGATACTGAATTGGAGACCAGTTTGGGCTATATCATGAAATTCTGTTTCAAGAAACCAAACAAAGGTAGGCAAGTGGTAAAGTGTTTGCCACTAAGTTTGATCACCGGAACCCACATAAAAGTGGAAGGAGAGAACTGACTCCTTAAAGTTGTCCTCTGACCTCCATACTCACACCATAGCATGTGCACCTTCCTACACACATTACACACACATACACTAAAATGTTTTTTTTTTAAGAAACCAAAACAAAACCAAAAAGAAAAACTGTCACCAAAACAACAACAACAACAAAAAAAAAACACCTCGGGGCTAGAAAGGTGGCTCGGCAGTTAAGAGCACTGGCTGCTCTTGCAGAGGGCCCAGGGTTCGAGTCCCAGCGCCCACATGGAGGCTAACAATTGTCAGTAACTCCAGTTCCAGAGAATCCGACGTCCTCGTCCTCTTCTGACCTTCTCCGGCACTGCACAACACGAGTGGACTTACACACATGCAGGCAATACACTCATACACATAAAATAAAAATAATAAAATATGTTTTAAAAAAGAAATGCGGTGACAACACATGCAGACCCAGCCCTTTTACTGGGGCATCACTGAAGCGGCAGCTCCTACCTGGTCCGACCTGTTCCCTCCCCAGCCAATGATAATCAGGATGCTCGGAGGCCGATGGTCTCCTCCTTCCCCACACGCATCCCTAAACAAGGCAAACCCAAGACCCCGTCCACCCCTGCCACACGTCGCCTTTTACATGGCAGCCCAAACTTCACACCTGGAGAAAATGCTACAAGGCAGCGGCCGCGGGATGGCCTTCTCAGCACACATGTGCATCACATGCACACATACGAAGTGACTAAATAATACAAGAGGGCAGCCTGGGAGGGGAGACTGATTTTCGCCATCACCAGAGCCCACGGGTCCAACGCGGTGACACTCGCAAGCAGAGGCAAAGCTCGGTGAATGCAGCGGGCGACTCAACCCGGCGTCACTAAATATGCGCCACACAGAAAGCTACCGCGAACCACCAAAACGAATGCCGCCACTACAGGCGAAGCTGTACAAAACCGCCATCCCAACGCGGGAGGAACCAGGTCTGGCCACCCACCCCGCTCGCCGCAGCCTCCCCGGCCCCGCGGAGATCATCGCCGCCACGCGCGCCCACAGGAGTGCTACCTCGCGGACGCCGCGCGGAAGGCCTCCCTCCCGCAGAGACATGTTTGCACAGCCGCCGCGAGGCCGCCCACCGAGCCTCCCGGGGGGCCTTACGCGTCACACCCACCTCAGCCACCGCCGCCCGCACTCTCGGCCTCCAGCCGGCTGACACTCTTCCTTGAGACCCACGGTCAGGACAGCCGGCCGTACTGTCGCAGACCAGCAGTCCAGGCTCGTCCTGCGGCCCTGACTGGGGCCTCCGCGTTCCCTCAGGGAACAGCAGCCGCCATCCCCATCAGAGTCTCGGCACTCGGCAGCAGCGCCTGGAGGAAACCGGAAGGCAGGCTGACAGGCAGCGCGAGCGCCGAGTCCTCGAGTGCGTGGAGGACGGGGATATGTTGAAGTTGAGCAGTTCCGAGGTTTCTGCGCACGCACTGTCACAAGGGTGTCCGGTGGAAAGAGGTGGAGCCTGGTTTCTGCAGTGAGCTTGCCGGGGAGGAGAGGGGGATGTTACACACCAGAGAGGCTGTGTAGCCTGGCGCTTGCCCTTCACCCGTTCCGAGATGGAGGTTCGGGGGCAGGAGATACTGAGACTAGTAGATTTAGGAGGGCAGAAAAGGAAGGCGTTTAAAGTTAAATAAGAACCAGAACCAGACCTGCAACAGGAATATGACTTGTTTTATTGGGCGAAGCCACAGTGAGGAGTAGACGCTGTCAGGGAATCTAACATCTACAATTTAAGAAACCTTGAGGTTCTTATAAGAAAGCTCTTAGACACAGCTGCAGCTTTCAGGAGTTAACTCACTGCCAGGGTCTGGTGTCCTTGGAGTGACTGAGGGTCTTCTTCCTAAGATTATTTTCTCAGGCATGGCAGGTGGGTTATCTATAGCACTAAAGGAGAGAGGTGGGCTCCATAAACGGTCTCTCTCAGTCCAGGGAGTAACCAGTTGATAAGGCTTGAGCAAGGCCAGCCTGCCAATTTAGAGCCAGTTAGCTGCTCTAAGAAATTTGTTTTTATGACCTCCTCTAATGAAGCTTATGTCTCTTCTGAAATTTACACTATCAAGTGGTGTAGTGCTTTGGCACTTCACTGATGGTCTTAAAAAGTGAGGCAGCCGCGGAATCGTTAAGGCTTCCCATTCATCCTCACCTGCCGTGCTCGCAGAAAGTTCCTGAGTGAGGGACTGAAGGTCTGATCAGCAGACAAGAGGTTGAAAGACCTGGATCGGATAGGTTAGAGCCACAAGAGGGTGGAGGCTTGAGAAGGCGTCTCAGGGGACTGACGATGTGGCTCAGTTTGAGCGCTCTAGCACTTGCCAAGGATGTACAAAGCCTAGGATTCCATCACCAGCATCACATAAACAAGGGGTGGTAGCCAACCCCAATAACCCCAACTCTCTGGAGATGGAGGCAGGAGGATCAGACGTTTAAGGTCATTTTTGGCTACATAGCAAATTCAAGACCAGCCTGGGATGCATAAGACCCTGTCTCAAAAGCAAAAAAAAAAAAAAAACGTGGATGGGGGAGAGTTCCACTGGGGGTGGCCAAATCTCTGTAAAATATATGGTACTTACCAAGGACAGATGATGGACAAGTTACCCATTGAACCACAGGGTATGGAAGCAGACTCATCTATCCCCCCCCCCCAGCCCATTTGCTTTGTGTCCTTCACCCCTTCTGAGCGTCTGAAGCAAAAACCAAAAAGAATGACAGGAAGATCCTGGGATTTGGGGACAGAAGGTGGCCTCCATCCTTCCCACCTCCACATCCAAGGTATCCTAGCTGTGATACTTGACCCATTTAACTCCTGGTATCATATGTGTAAAATGAAACCCATGATCACAGTCTCCACTTCATTGTGCAGATGACATGACCCAGATGACATGACCCTTCCCCAGCAGGTCTCTAGTCTGCTGATCCCTGTGCCTCCTCATGCTAACACTTCATGTAGGGTATGGAGACAGCACAGAGTTTGGGGTAGGCAATTGCTGGGAAAAAGACAAGAGTTAGGGGGTCCACAGACCTGAGTTGTGGCCCCAACTGTGCCTACTTTGTGTGTGTGTGTGTGTGTTTTGAGAGCAGGTCTCCCTGTAGCCCCAGCTGGCCTGGAACTTGCTATGTGGAACAGACTGGCCTCAATCTCAGAGCTCTGCCTGCCTCTGCCTCCCAAGAGCCAGGATTAAAGGTAGGGGCTACCACACTTTATTTTGAAGAGTTGTGTCTGTGTCTGTCTGTGTGTGTGTGTGTGTGTGTGTGTGTGTGTGAATGCAGTGCCTAGAGAGGCCAGAAGAGGGTGTTGGGTCCCTAGAGCTGGAGTTATAGGTGGTTGCGAGCTGCCCAGTGTGGCTGCTGGGAACTATAGTACTCTGCAAGAACAGGATGAGCTGTTAACCACTTAGCCATCTCTCCAGCCCCACTGTCTCCATTTTAATAATAATGACTAATATTTAATGAGTGATTTGCACATGCCAACTGTTTGATATGCTATACATATCTCAACTCATTTAATATCATGCCATCCTATGAGGTACTAACTGATATCTTTCCCATTTAATAAAGAAGCTGCAGCACAGAGAGGTTAGGTGATTCCCCCAAGACCACACAACTGGGAGAGGCCTCCCTCTGGCAAGGGGAGGGAGAGGGAGATGCTTATGAGCCAATTCATTCAAAGACAAATGTTCAAATGATCTGGCATGGAAAGAGAAATGGTGGAATGACCCCTTATAAGGTTTCCCAGATCAGTAATGCATGAGCATGGCACTCAGGTAGAGGTAACCCTGAAGGGTTTCCCATGCCAGAGAAACAGCACATGCAAGGGCATGGTATGGGGAAGAGTGGGAGCATAGAGAAACCTAGACATGAAAAGGAAGAACCACATTGCTCCCAGGGGGCCACTTCCAGTGAAAGAATCTCGGGCAGCTGGTCTGGGTGCCTTTACCTTTCACTTCAGGATTCTGGCTCTCTTTCTCTTGGCCTTTTATTTGTCAAAGTTCAACACAAGCAACAAAAGACATCTTGGTAGATTGAAATCTGAGCTGAAGAGGAAATGGGGATGTGGGTAAACTTACATCAGAGGAAACTGGGCACATCATGTGACTTCCCGTGGGGCCAGCTGTACCCTAGCACCAGGCCCAAACCTCTGCCTAATGCTGAGATCCTGAGGGTTGAGGTTGACACACCCTGCAGTTGGCTTGTGGAAGCATGAATGATGATGGAGGACTCTGACCTTGGCCTGCAGGATCCACAGAAAGGGTGATGGACTGTGCTGTGTTCAGGCAAAGTAGGTGGCCACTGCACAGAGTGGCTCAGGAAATAAGCAAAGACAAGAAGAGAAAGAGGAAAACATGTCACCAGTCAGCTGATGGGATTCCTTACCCAGAAGGAAACCTGAGCAGGCAAGGATTAGCTCTCCAATGCTGGCAGTCCTGGGCCTTGAGTACTGGAGGCCTGGTGATAGACTGGCAGAGCCAGAGGCTGCAGCCCAAACCTAAAGAGCCAGGGCCCTGATGCTCCATGCTGTAGAAGCCAAAGACTTAGGTGCTCAGGCTGGAGGCTCATTGCCCTGGGTTTTAACCCTCAGCTTCTGGGTACTTAGCAGCTATTATAACCCTTGGCTTCTGGAGATAGTGAGCAGGAGCAGCACACAGTGGCTGCCAGTGTCACAGCTCCTGAATGTGTCTAAGGCTGGGACCGTCTCAGCTCCTGTAGCAACAACCAGTGTTACAGCTCAGGCCCAGGGCATTGGGATCTTCAAGCCCTCAGTAGTGGCCAGTGATACAGCTCTGGGCCTAGGGTGTCAGGACTCTTGACCCTCAGTAGCAGCAAGTGTTACATTTCTTAGCCCAGGGGATTAGGGCCTTTAAGCCCTTGGCAATAAGAAGCCTTACAGGTCAGGAGCCCTGGATACCAGAGATTGTGGCCTTTATTTACACTTGCAGCAGGCTGCACCTTCTTTCCTGACTCTTTGCAGTTATTTCTTCAACATCTGCTCTCTGGCCTCTTGTCATCTCTATTCTGTCCTCATGGTCTCTGCATTTTCTGGAACTCTTCAGCTACAGCTGCTGCTGCTGCCACTAAAAATTAGGTACCACTCTGAAGTCTTCCAGCAGACCTACCATAGCAATATTGCAGAAATTAACCCTGATTTCAACAAAACCCAACAGTAGCTAGATTCCTTGACCCCACTGGTGAGTATGAAGGGTAGAAAACAGGAAATTGACCTGGGAGATGTGAGCTACAAGGCCATTCAATTTGAAGCTTGTCACCCACTTTGGGAAGATAGCCACTGACTGCTAATAGGAGTCTTTGATTAAGTGGTAAAAGATAGCATAAGCAAGAACTCAAGCCTTGCACCAGGGGCTTAGAAAGTAGCTCAGGGGTGCAGTGCTTACCTGGCATGCTGGAAGTCCCAGGTTCCATTCCCAGCACCCAAACAGTACAACCATGCACTTGGCCCTAAGGTGTTCAGAATGGACCTGAGCTTCCATAGGCCTGCTCAACTGGGCCACAGATACTACAGGATGGTTTCAGTACAGGGAGGTGAGGACACAGGCTCAGCAGGGTCCTTGAGTGGTAAGAGAAAAAAACATAGCTTCCCATGTCAATCCCCTGACCTCAGTCTTCAGACATATGAACCCTCAGCCAGCTGAGAAATGTCAACAAAAAAACTCTTGCCTCAAAGAGGTAAGAGAGTCTGAAGCCAAATGTAAGTGACCTTGGCCTGGAAATGCAGATTTAGTGTGGGGGTCCGCCCCAAGGTCCCGCCCTGGAGGGACCTGCTGCAATGGGGGCCAGGGAAAGGTGAGCGTGCTGTCCACCCGTTCTGCCAGCCCTCCTCGCCGAGGACAATCAGATGCGACAGGGAGTCTAGTCAAGCAGGAACTCGTTTATTGCAGGTGTCACAGAGCTTATAGAGGCAAAAAACGCAGTCTGGAAATCCCCTCGGAAACCCCCTCCCCCGAACGTACCCAATCAGCTTAAAGGTCAACCTGCCACATGGCCAGGGTCCCATAGGCATCAACAATAATCACACGCTGATCACACATCCCCAGGGACGGGGAAGCGGCCTTTAGCCAATTGGGAGGTTTTCAAAACACGCCAAGCCTCACCCTGCTTGCTTCCTCTCAGCACCATCTTTGCAGGGTCGCTCGCAGGCTCCCACATCTCCCCCTTTTTATTTTTATCTTATAAGGCCGGACTGACTTTATTTTATGGGTTACCCCTCTCATAGACTACTCCCTGAGGAGAGATGGCTATCTCCTTCCTCTAATCTTGTGCATTTTGCCTGTCTTAGGTTGTGTCACCCCTGACCAAGCCTTGCCCATCATTAAACCATGCACCTGGCCATGTGCACGTCCTGTCTTAGGAGTGCTTGTCATAGGACATCTTGCCCATCCTTGGCTAAAAATGTGTCATGATTAAGGGCAGCCATATGGATAATGCCAGCCCATAATGATTCTAGTCTCGGCCCATTTAAATTAGCTGCGCATGGACAACCGGGGGGGGTCTTGTTTCTGGGGGGGGAGGTTATAATAGAGAGGAGGGGCAGTCATAGTGGTCTCATAGGTTCTTCTGCTGTTATAACCTGGCAAAACACTCAAGGACAAGCATTAATTATCGAGTCAAGACAATCATAACGATCTCTCTCATGACCAGCTCAAGGGTCGTGGGGCACAGGTTGGTATTGGAGCCTGAGGGTAAACACCTGTACATCATTTATTTGATTTTTGACAAACATTACTAGGCAGTTCAAGATGCATGGCCCAAAGGATAGCAGGAGAATGACCACAAGTACGGGGCCCAATATGGTGGAAACTAAGGTAGTCAGCCAGGGGGAAGAACTGAACCAGGATTCGAACCAACCCTGTTTGTTTTCCCTGGCCTTTTTCCTCTTTGCTAGCCCTTCCCTCACTTTGGCCATCTAGTCCTTTACTTCTCCAGAATGGTCTATATAAAAACAGCACTCCTCCCCTAGGGCAACACAGAACCCTCCTTGCTGGAGGTAAATCAGGTCTAGTCCCCTGCAGTTTTGTAAAACCATTTCAGCTAGGGAGGAGAAGGACTCCTGCATATGGGAAATTGAGTTTTCCAGTCTCTCAATGTCAACATCAATAACGGCCCTAAGGTTAGAATATTGCTGTCCCTGCCATGCTAAGGAGGTGATCCTGGTTCCCGCCCCAAGAAGCTCAGCCCCCAGGATAAGGCTGAGTGTGAGGACTGAGACAGGCTCCCACCTGACCCGTGAGTGTGTCCCCTCAAGGGAATCCAGAAGATCCTCATCTGAGTGATAAATGAGTCGAGGAACCAGGTGGACCATGACACAGTAGTCCTGAGGTTAAGGACTTATAAATTGACACATGGGGTCAGGTCCATACTGCAAGCCCACCAAGTATCATTCCCCAGTATGAGGAACCCGGTGGTATTACCAGGGGCCTCAGTATGATTACAGAGGTCTTGGAGGGCCTGTGGCAGGTTACCTACACATAGGCCCCTGCCCGTGACCAGTTGCAAGGTCAGGGAAGCCTTGGACTGCCATCTACATTTCTGGGAGTTCTCCGGGACGTCATAGCTTCCTGTTGTTGCAATCCCCTCATAAAAGGGGCGGGGGGTGCTGTGTCATAACAGAGCCAGCAGGTGGACACTTTGGATGGGTCAGAGGAGTTGAGAAGTAGCTATGCATGCCTCAAGATTTGAAGAAGGGGGTTTTCCTCATTCCCAATGGGGTGCGATCTTTGGTGCATGGTATTTCCAGTGTCCTCATCTCCTGGGGCAGTAGCATTATGTGAAATGGTCAGGTATGTCCTGGGGGGCCCCGGGGCTAGGGCTTTATTCGACCCAATGACCCTTATTGGCTCTGATACCTTTAGCCTAATGTTGAAGGTGGCTCCCTGATCATGTCCATCTACATATAAATGGAGCCCCCAAATTTTACCCTGTAGCCATCCTTTATCCTTTTTCCCTGAGTCTGTAAATCCGATTTTTAATGGATTACAGCGAAACTGTTCACATGGACCTCCCGGCCCTGTCCAATCTCCCAAGGGCATGCTGCTGAACCCTGTGGCCATGTTGGAGCACCTGCCTATGCCCGTCAGGCCTGACTCGGTATGATTTGGAATGACATATATAAGGTCAGGCGATCTGCCACTCATCCAGGGGAAATTCCCTGTCATCTCACATCCCAAGGCCACACAGTAGAAGTCACCTCCTCCCCCACATTGATGGGCCTTCCCACGTATCCTCCCAGTCCCAGGACATATGTAAAAGGGTAGTTTTCTGATCTTTGATCTCAGGACAGGGTGGCTACACCCATAACCCCAGTCCCCCCAGCCCTGTAGAAGGGCATTGTTTTTTGTCACACTCTCTTTGCAATCAGGCTCAGGGTCCCCAGGGATGTATTTGGGGAAACCCCATGTCCCTGCTGCAAGGTCACAGATGTCCATGTAGAGGTCAGGCCACCATGTCCATAGAGCCTCCTCTTTGGTTATTTGGAACACGCTTGGTTATTTGGAACATAGTGTCCCCATACTCTGACATGACCATCCATGTCAGTTGTTTTGGTTCATGTACTCTCCCTTGGGCCATGAAGGTCCATATCAACACCATTACGAGCCTCCATTCTCCTGACATTTTGGATCTATGAGAGGAATTAAAACCCTTAATTGTGCTGTTGGTGTACGCTATCCTTACATACAAATCCCGGATGACCATGATAGTGATGAACAGAGCTCCAGCTATAATTCCCATGGCCGTAAAAACCACCAACAATTTCCAAGGCCTGTTCATTGCAGCCCTATAAATAAAAGAGGAATTTTGTCTCATGAACCTCTGTCCATGGACCATTATGCCGATTAGTGGCCTATTGAACTTATCATTTAGTCATCATTTTCTATTGGTTCTGATTGGTTGGAGTCATCTTCCCTTTGATTATAGAATTTAAGATTCCTAGCAGGCACCCACATGGGGTTTGAATCTTTTGTAGGGTAGACACAGCCAAAGACTCGACCCATGGTTAGCAATGGGTCTGGGCCTCTCCATTGCCCCATAATGGGGTCCTTCCAGCGTACCGCACCTCAGGGCATTGTTCTTGCTTGCCCCAATGTTTTTGAAATTTTGATTCTGATTGATTTTTTTGAAAATTGTGAATATTGATAGCAAACAGGGCCATGAGTGGTTGCTGATGGGGGCTGCCTCCCCCTTTTTGTTTTGTAATTGCGATTTTATACATTGGTGATTGCGTTCTACAATTGCTTGGCTTTGGGGATTGTAAGGGATTCCTGTATTATGTTAGACATTCCATCGTTTGAAAAATTCATGTAAGCTCTGGCTTGCAAAGCATGGCCCATTATCCATTTTAACACTGTGGGGCAAGCCCAGAGTGGCAAAGCATTGGAGGAAGTGACTTTGAGCATGTTTGGCCCTTTCCCCCTTGTGGGCTGTAGCCCAACATGCATGTGAATATGTATCAATAGAGACAAATATGTATTTGAGTTTACCAAAGGGAGGGAAATGTGTGACATCAGTCTGCCAAAGGTTTGAATTGGGTTTACTTCTTGGGGCTGTAATGGGGGCACCTGGAGGAGGGGTTGGCAAGATTTAGAAGTTTGAATGATTTTCTTTAGATCAACAATAGGTATATGAGGAAATATTTTGTGGAGTCCTCACCTTACGGTGAGCTCATGTAAATCTTGGCTGAGAATATATTGGCTGACATGAGCTGGGTAGAGGCCAACTTATCCGCTTCGGCGTTGCCTAGTGATAGAAACCCAGGCAGATGTTGGTGTCCTCTAAGGTGTTGGATAAAAAGCGGATGTTCTCATTGTTGGAGGAGGGTACGAGCCTGTATCATTAAAGGAGTAATGGGGTTTTTATCAAATTGGATATACAAGCCCAAAAGCCCTGGGAAGAGGTTAGCAACATACAAGCTATCAGTGAATAAGTTTATGGGTTCCTCTACTTTACTTAAGGCCAGGACAGTGGCCATGAGTTCTTTAAACTGGGCCGATCTGCTGCACTGATATGAAAATCTTTGCGGCTCGGCATTTTTCTTGGAATAGATCACCACAGCAGCTCCATACCGGCCCCCGTCAGTAAACACCGTACAGGCATCTGGCAGGGGCTTTCAGAGGAAGAGCTGGGGGTCCTTCCAGGGAGAGAACAAAAGGAGCTGACCCATTTATGAGGCCCATATGGCAATCTAAAAGCCCTTCTGGGCTCAGGGCCAACTGGCATTATTTTCGCATAGTCAATTAAAATCTTTAAGCCAATGGGGACAATGATTTTGTGGGGGTCTCAGCCATAATGTCTCACAGTTATTTTGCATCCCTTTTGCAGGAGGTCTGCCATCTGATCCGTGGGTGTATAGACCCGTAGCACACCTCCCAAGGAAGCATGCACCCATTGGAGAGGCCTTCCTTCTTGGATGACAGCCAACATCATTAGGGTTCCTCTGGGCAGTACCCAGAATCCTAAATTTTTGGAGGGGTTATATCTAGCCAATTGGGCTTGATCTATTGCTTTTTGAACCTGGCTTAGTATCTCACAGTGCTGGGGACTAAGGTGGATTGTGTCAGAGGGTTGTTTTCCTACTAACAATTGGAACAATGGTTGTAAGACCCCAGTGGCAACGGGGAACCAAGATCGGAGCCAATTAATCTCTCCCAATAATTTTTGTAAACTGGTCAGGGTCAGCACCAAGGGACTAACTGGGGTTTTAATGGAGACACTCCTTCCAAAGAGAGCTTGGTCCCTAATATCTTAAAGGGTGGGATAATTTGTATTTTATCTGAGGAGACATGAAGGCCTCCTCTTTTTAAGCATTTTTGGGTGGTCTTATACATGCCCTCCAGCTGTTGAGTGGTAGGGGCTCCCAGAATTATATCATCCATATACACACATAGTAAGACCCCATCATGTTTCTCCACAGGTTTTAGGAGTGATCCCACATAATTTTGGCAGTATGCTAGGCTGTTGGCCATGCCCTGTGGCAGCACCGTCCATTCATACCACTCATCAGGGGTGCTATAATTGAGTGTAGGGACTGAAAAGGTGAATTTTTCACAGTCCTCAGGATGTAACCGAATGGAGAAGAAGCAATCCTTAATGTCTATGGTCATTAAGACCAGGTCAGAGGGGATGGCAGGGATACAGGGCAGTTCCCTGAGGGGGGTACCCACTGGGACCATTCTCTCATTAACCTTCTGAAGGTCCTGGAGCATGCTCCACTTTTTTGAGGACTTTTGGATAACACAGGAGTGTTCCAAGGGCTTGTAGAAGGCCAGATATGGCCCAGTTGTAACTGCTCCTGAACAATCTCTTTTAAGGCTTGTAACTTATTTGAAGGTAATGGCCACTGCTCCACCCAGACTGGCAGTCCCGCAGTCCATTGGATGGTAGGAACCAGAGGAATACTGGCCTCTAGAATTGGGGGTGAATCCTAGGGACCTTGGGGAGATTAGGCAACGCCTGTGACTATGGGGACTATCCAGTTGGCCTGCAGACAGGGGTTAAAACTGGACATCAGGGCAGGGTGCTAGGCTTGACCCAACGGGGGATGGCATCTCATGCCTCCTTGGGATGACGGGACTGGAGGATGCACCTCATTTAGTTTAAAGGCTTCCCTTCAATGTCAAACTGAGACCTACAGTCTTTTTTCCAATGGAATCCCTTATGGCATCAAGGGCATGGCATGGTTGGGGGCCCCATCAGGCCCTCTCCCCCCAAGTCTGGGCCTGTTACCCTTTTCCAGGCAGTCTCTCTTAAAGTGTCCAGGCTGGCCACAGCCAAAGTATTGGCCCCCTCTCTGTGCCCCCCCTTTGCCTAATTGTGGTCCCCCAGCCCCGTTGAGGCCAAGAATACTTGTGACAAGGCGGAGGTCAGTGCCTCCGTGTGGGACTGCAAGGCTGCCTCCATGGCCCTGGCCTGGTGTGTCTGAGACCCCACTTCCTTAGCAGCCACTATCCACCTTCCCACAGACTTGTCCCTAAGTCCAGCACAGGCCAATTTATTATCAGAGTTTATCCCATCCCATATTAATAACTTAGTGAACTGTTCCCTTAGTGGGCTGGGGAGGGGGGAATTTGCATCATAGGCTCCTCTCCACCCTGTCCACAAACTCATGAAGGGGCTCATTAGGGTGCTGTGTGATCCCTGCGATTGGAGCCTCTGTGAGTCCCTCATCCAACTTTCTCCAGGCCGATAGCCCTAAAGCCCTCACTTGATCTGTATAGGGTGCAGTGATGGCCACCTGCTATGCCCCCGTAGAATACTGATCAGCAGTACCTGACAGCAGTACCTGATGGGGGGAGGGTGGCAGCCAAATTCCCTTCTGCCTGAACTCGGCACTCCTCCTTAAAGAAGGTGCACCATTTAATAAACATGGGACTTGGGAGGACGGCTTTCATGAGGTCCAGCCAGTTCTTAGTGGTACAGGGCTGGTGGGCCAAGCCCTGTAAGAGGGTTTCCACCCAAGGTGAATTGGGTCCATCCTCAGCCACAGCCTTTTTTAACTCTTTTAAATCCTTGGCATCCCAGGGGTACCAGGGGGTGGGATGATTGCCCCCAGGGTTTACATTAACCAGAAACACCTCTACCGCCCCCTGCAGCTTACTAGCCCTGGGATATGCTGGCCGTTCGTCCTCCTTTTCCTTACCCCATATGGACTCTCCTTTTCCTTCCAGTTGCTCAGGGGGTGCTCAGGGGGCAAGGTGCTCCATCCCCACCCATGGCAGCCATTCTGCAGGTGGTCCCTCTGTGTGTGGTGGGGGACTCGCGCAAGCGTGAGCACCCACAGGGGGTTCCTGTTTTGGTTTCACCCTCTCTCCCTTGTACTCTGTGGGCTTCCATTTCTTTTCCGGGTGTTTGAAGGGGGCCGAGGGGGAGGCAAGACACTCTTCTTCCAGCCATGGTGGCCATTTTACATGTGCTCCCCCCGCCTCTTGTCGGGTTCCGACACGCGGGGAGGGAAAAAGAGAGATCCTTGGAGCCAGCCGATAATCTGTTTCTCCCCTCAGGGCTGAGCGGGATGGTAAATGCATGGCTCAAAAGGAACACACAGAGCTGGGTGCCAAGTCAGAGCAGGAACACACTTTATTGCAGCAGGCACAGGTATTTAAAGGCAAAGTCTCACGGCGGGAAGTTTGAGCCGTGAGTGACAGTTGCTTCTGGTGTCGCGGACCTATGGGCTGAGGGGCCACTCCCTCTGTATGCCACGAATGAGGCAGGGCCAGGTGGAGCCAATCCTATGTCAGGGATGAGTTTTCCCCATCCCTCCCCCTTGACCTGTGCCGGGTGCCATCTTGGTGAGAATCGAAAGTGACCGGACAGATGGACTGACTCTAGGTCAGGCTGCGGAAGTGCTCCGGAACTCATAGGCCCAGGGTGTGGCTGCACTCAGGCAGTCCCGACAGCCTCCTTGGGAGAGCAAGCACCCATGGTGGCTTTTGGTTTTGGTGTTGTCACCTGGCTCCTCTCTTCATCAAACCTGATCCAATCATCAGAGCAGGGGTTGGCCTTTTTGGGCTCTGGCCCCAGGGGCACTGGGCTCCCGGCCCTAAAACATGACTTCAGGGCAGAGATAGTGGGGTAGAATCCCAATGGAGTGTCCACCCCCAGGTGAATCTCCCTCTGCCGAGCGAGCCATTCAACCTGGTCCCAGACATCCCATGTAAACATATTGCTGGTGGGCAACCAAGGGACCAAGTGTAGGACATCCCCCCACACCCTCAGTGCACTCTGGCCCCTTAATTCCAGACCCCAACTCTTCAGCATGTATCTCAGCACTTTAAGCGCCTGGTCCTCTGGCTTGCTGTTGCTGTTACCCATCTTTTTGGGTCTCACTCACCTCAGAGCTCGCTTGGCCCTGACTGATCTAGGCCCTCTCTTCGTGCCCCACGTTGGGCGCCAGTTGCAGGGGTCTGCCCCAAGGTCCCGCCCAGGAGGGACTTGACACAATGGGGGTCAGGGAAAGGTGAGCACGCTGTCCGCCTGTTCCGCCAGCCCTCCTCGCCGAGGACAATCAGATGCGACAGGGAGTCTAGTCAAGCAGGAACTCGTTTATTGCAGGTGTCACAGAGCTTATATAGGCAAAAAACGCAGTCTGGAAATCCCCTCGGAAACCCCCTCCCCCGAAAGCACCCAATCAACTTAAAGGTCAACCTGCCACATGGGCAGGGTTCCATAGGCATCAACGATGATCATGCACTGATCATGCATCCCCAGGGACGGGGAATTGTCCTTCAGCCAATCAGGAGGTTTTCAAAACACACCAAGCTTCACCCTGCTCGCTTCCTCTCAGTGCCATCTTTGCAGAGTCACTCTCAGGCTCCCACAATTTAGGTCAACCCAATACCAGTTCCAACATGGAAGCAGTTTGATGACTTTTTCTACTAACAGAAGATATTAGAGTTAGAAAGATAGCTCAGTGGTTAAGAGCACTGGCTGCTCTTACAAAGGACCAGGGTTTGGTTCCCAGAACCTATATGGTAGCAACTCCAGTTCCAGAGAATCAACTCCACAGGCATTGCATGCATGTGGTGCACTTCTGTACATACAAGCAAAACACTCATAAAATAAAAACAAAAAATTCTTTATAGTAACAAAAAAGTGACTGTATCAAGATACTTTTCAAATACATTGGTGGAAACATTAAGTAGGCAGTTACAGCAAAGCCAAAAATTTCAGCTATAGACCTCAGATGCTATGTGATGGCATTCAGCCTTTTGTTGATGGAAATTAGTTTTGTTAATATATTCCAAAAGGTTTTTTTTCTGTTGTCACAGAATGTTAGGTCAGACACAGGTGGGCTAGGAACAACTATTTAGAGGGCTAACAATAACCCAAGATGGAGGCTGGAAAGATGGCTCAGCAGGTAAGAGCACTCGCTGCTCTTACAGAAGACTCAGGTTCAGTTCCTAGCACCCACACGGTGGCTAACAACTGTCTGAACTCCTGTTCCAGGGGATCCAGTGCCCTCTTCTGACTTCCACGGCATTGCACGACATGGGTGCACTTACACACATGCAGGCAATACACTCACACACATAAAATAAAAAATACATATTTTTTAAAAAGATAACCCAAGATAAATTGTAATTATGCTCTCAACCTACAACATTCTAAACTCTCCACAATCAATGAAGTTCTAATCAGTTGATCAGCATTGCAGGTTTACTTTGAAAATGCAGTTTCTTTTTTTAGAGTTTTTTTTTCATTTAATTATATTTTTATTTTATGTGTATGCATGTATTACCTGCATGTAGGTAAGTGCACCCTGTCGTGCAATGCCCGCGGAAGACAGAAGAGGTTGTTGGATCCCCTGGAACTGGAGTCATGGACAGTTGTTAGCTGCCGTGTGGGTGCTGGGATTTGAACCCAGGTCTTCTGCAAGAACAGTGTTCTTAACTGCTGAGCCATATCTCCAGCCCCCCCCCCTTTTTTTAGAGATTTTTTTACTTTAAAAATTTATATGTACCTATGTATGTCTGTGTATGGGTAGATGCATACAAGTACAGGTACCCTCAGAGGCCAGAAGAGGGCATCAGATTCCCTAGAGCTGGAGTTATCAGCAATTGTGAGCTGCTTTGTGTGGGTGCTGGAAACTGAACTCAGGTCCTCTACAAGAGCATTACTTGCTCTTAACAGTTGAACCATCTCTCTAGCCCCTATAGATGCAGTTTCTTTCTGGGAACTTTCATTCACAGAAGTTAATCCTGGTTTCCACCCAGATTTGAACTATATCCATATATATGGGGTATTTTAAGAAGCATTTAAGAAATTTCAGCATGTGAGCATCTGTGATGGTTAACACTGTCAGCCTGACTGGATCTAGAATCACCTTGATAAACCTCTGGTCTATAAGGGAGTAGCTACCTTAGGTTAATTGGTGTAGGAAGACCCACTCTGTGGACTGTACCATGCCATGGGCTAGGGTCCTAGACTAAATACAAAGGAGAAAGTGGGCCAGTGAGATGGCTCAGCAGGTAAAAGACCTTGCTTCACAAGACTGCTGATTGGAGTTCAATCCTCAGATTCCATGATGGAAGGAAAGAACCGACTCCTAAAAGTTGTTCTCTGACCTCCACATGTGTGTACACTGTGACACACATGCCCATACATACACATCATACACATAGATAATAACAATAAATAAAAATTTTAAAAACAAATTTACTCCAGGTGTGGTGGTACATGTGTTTAATCCCGGCACTTGGGAGGCAGAGGTAGGCAGATCTTTGTGACTTCAAGGCCAGCCTAGTCTACATACCCAGTTCTAGGCCAGCTAGGGCTACAGGGAGACCGTCTCAAAAAGGAAAAAAAATGTACAAGTCAAACTACATTTAAGAAAAGGAAAAAGGAAAAAGCAAGCTGAACATCAGAATCCATCACTCTGTCCTTCCAGAAGCCACCTGATTCTACCACCATGCCTTCCCCACCGTGATGGGCTGTATTCCTACTTAAATGGTGAGCCACAATGAACCCTTCCTCCCTTAAGTTGCTTCTTGTCAGGCATTTAGTCACAGCAACCAGAAAAAAAGCTAATCCTGCAGCATTACCATGCCAGCATTAGTTATACCTGGATAAACAACCTGACTCTTAACTTTAGTTTTTAAGAGTGGGCCTAAACTTGGAGGGTACCTGTTCCCTAAGATGTCTCCTAAAACTATGCTCCTGAGTCAGGCCTCACCCATAATTTTATTCAAAACTGTTTCTCCTACATCAACTTTGGGCAAGTACAGCTTGGATCCACCCTTCCCTTACCAGACCAGACAATCTTGTCCAATCAAGCATTCTTCTCAGTCTTCATTGTTTTCCATGAATATGTGCTGCCTTTTAGCACTTTGATTTGTTAATTCTCAAGCATACCCACATTTACTGACTATCTCTGGGTAGAGTAACAAATTTAGGTTCCCAGGAATCAAGGTCAGGTACCCAGGTCACAAGAGAATCTGGCTCAATGAGTTTGTTTGCAATGGTTTTTTGGTTGCAAGGTTAATTAAAAGTCATTAGTTCAAATTCTCTCCATTTTTCATAGAAGTCATTCTTACATAATACATGAATCTAACACATTAGTCTTTGATTCCACATTTAAAAATCTCTTACTTGGCCTAAGGTGGTGGCGCACGTCTTTAATCCCAGCACTTGGAAGGCAGAGGCAGGTGGATCTCTGTGAGATCCAGACCATCCTGATCTGCATAGTGAGTTCAGGCCAGCCATGGCTACCTATCAAGACACTGGTTAGAAAAAAAAATTTCAATCGAGCTGGGGTGTACAGCTGGAATGTGTGAGGTTCTGAGTTTTATCCCCAGCATCACAAGAAAACATCTGTAACTCAGTCATTGGCTGAAGAATTTGTTTTTTTGTTGTTGTTGTTGTTGTTTTGATTGGTTTTTTGTTGTTGTTGTTGTTTTGGTTTTTTTTTTTTGTCTTTTTGAGACAGGGTCTCCCAGTAGCTCCAGCTGTCCTGGAACTCACTATGTAGACCAGGCTGGCTTTGAACTCACAGAGATCCACCTGCCTCTGCCTCCTGAGTGCTAGGACTACAGATGTGCGCCACCACGCCCAGCAAGGCATGTGGTTTTAAGTTCATTCAACAAATGATATATTGAACAACAGACTGCCTGAGATAAACTAAACAGAGACGCTTCCCCTCAGGGAGCTGGCCTGGAAAGGCAGACACAAAAAAAATAGACTTGGACTGGCACTCAACCTCACCCAGAAGGCAACACTGAACAAAGGCCCAAAGGAAGCAAGGTCTGAGACATGTGGAGCCCTTGAGGGAAGCATTCTGGGATGCAGAAACAGCCAGTGCAAAATCCTCAAGGTAGACGTGTACAGGGCAGGTAGAAGAAAACAAGGAGACCAGCACCCATGTCTATCACAGCATTATTCACAATAGCCAGACAGAGACAACACAAGTGTCCACCACCAAATATGATGTATATGTACAGTGGAATATTACTTGGCCATAAAAGAGGAAGGAAAATTTGGTACATGCTACAGTGGAGATAGCCTTTTTTATTATCCTTTCTGAAATTGGTTAGAAGCAGGACAGATAGTGTATGATTTTACTTATATGAGAGATCTATAACAGACACAAAAGTTAAAGGTCATCAGGCTTCCTGGGAGAGGCTTATTATTTAATCCATAGAGGGATAATGAAAAGTTTGGCATCTAGATAGCAGAACTGGTTACACAACACTGCCAATGTATTTAATGCCTCTGAATTGCACACTGACAGTGGTTAAGATGGTAAATGTTATGTTATATATATTTTGCCACAGTAAGAAAAGTAATGAGGGGCTGGAGAGATGGTTTTTGCAGAGGACCAGAGTTCAGTTCCCAGCATCCATGTAGGGAGCTCACAACCACCTGTAACTCCAGTTCCAGGGTATCTGATGTCCTCTTCTGGCCCCCAAGAGCACCTGCATTCATGTGCACAAACCCACAAACCCAAAAATACATAATTAAAATAAAAATTTTTAAGTTTTTAAAAGAAATGGAGGCTGGAAAGATAGCTCAGTGATTAAGAACACTGGCTGATCTTGCAGAAGACCTGGGTTCAAATCCCAGCACCCGCATGGCAGCCAACAACTGTCAGTAACTCCAGTTCCAGGGGATCCGACAGCCTCTTCTGTCCTCTGCGGGCATTCCAAGACATGGGTGTACTCACCTACATGCAGGCAATACACACATACACATAAAAATAATAAAATATTTTTTTAAAGTTTTTAAAAGAAGTAATGAGGCCATGTGGTTGGAACAAAGAGAGGAATGGAGAGGGTTATAGGAAAGTGGATCTGAGGGCCCCAGAGAGGGCAATCCTTGCTATTGTGGCCACTCTGGCTTTTGCTTTGAATGGGGTGGGAGCAAATTTTGAGGTTTTTACATTTTCTTTATTTTGGTGTGTGTGTGTGTGTGTGTGTGTGTGTGTGTGTGTGTGTGTGTGTATACACACATGCGTGTGTGCCACAGCACAAACATGGAGGTCAGAGGAAAACTTACAGGAGTCTGTTCTCTCCTTCCACCATGTGGGGTTTGGGGATGGAATTCAAGTGGTCAAGCTTGGCAGCAAGGGCCTTTACCCACTGAGCCATCTCATTGGCTCTCAAGGGTATGTTTAGAGTAAGGGAGGGACAAGCTGTGGCTTGGCTGCCATGTTGAGAGGAGATGTGGGACTCAGGAATGGCAAGATTGAACTGGGTGTGGTGGCTCAAGCTTATAAATCTAGCATTTGGAGCTGGAGGTGGAGGAAGGAAGATCAGTAGTTCAAAGCCAGCCTCAGCTACACAGTTTGAGGTCAGCTTGGACTTGACACTGTCTCAAAACAAACAAAAACCAAAGGTAAGGCCAGAGAGAGCTCAGTCAGTAAAGTAGGTTTGTCAAAGTGCTTATGCCCAGGTCTCCCCACTAGAGAGGAAACAGGCAGATCCCTGGGGCTCAATGGCCAACCAGTCTAGCCATATCAGTGAGTTCCAGGTTCACTGAGAGACCCTGTCTCAAAAAATAAGGTGGAGGGGGCTGGGGAGTTGGCTCAGCAGTTAAGAGCACTGACTGCTCTTGCAGAGTACCCAGATTTGATTTCCAGCACCCACATGGCGGCTAACAACTGTCTGTAACTCCAGTTCCAGGGGATCTGATGCCCTCTTCTGACCTCCATGGGCACTGCACAACACTGAAGCACATATATGCAGGCAATATACTCATACACATAAAATAAAAATAATAAAAAATAAGATGGAGAGCAATTGTGAAAGACATCAAGTGTTGACCTCTGGACTCCGCATGTGCATCCACCTGCACACACAAACAGGTACACACACAAAGAGAAATAAATTTACCTGCACACACAAACACACACATACACACGTAAGTTTTTTTAATAGCAAGGGTGTTTAGGTGCTTGGAAAAATACCAAGAGCCAGATAAATGTCAGTTAAAGGACATACTTGAGGTCTCTGGAGGGAGGAAGCACCACCTACCTACTTACCACAGTGGAGCCTCTGGGCTTGAAGGATGTGGGTGGGAGGGAGTAACTGTCTCAATTGGCGCTCTTATGATCTGAATTGCTTTCTGCTTCCCTGTGTATTTTTCTCAAAAATAATTACTTAATGGATAGGTGGGAAAGACTGAGAAATGAGCAGAAAGCAGAACATGGAGCAGCCCCTTCCCTAAGCCACCACTTCTTCCACACTCTTCCTCCCCAGCACCTGTCTGGTCCTCTGAGACACAGGTTCACAGTCTCTTCCAGCTCCCCTCAGTGAGCCAGGCTGTCGAGGCATCGGGCAGGTTCACCACCTTTCTGCCTCCTGAGTAGTTTGCACACCTCAGTGCTGATGCAGGCAGGGTAAACAGAGGGCTGTGAGAAGCCATGCCAATCACCAGAGGGCGCCATCCAGCCACTTAAGATTCCTGCAGATAGCCCAGGTTTCAAAAGTCCAGGAGATTTCTGCTGGTCCATTTCCTAGGCAGGGCTGCCTGTGTTCAGCAGGAAGTCAGCCACCCAATAGGTGTAGGTGGGAGTGAGCCCAACTACTCAGTCCTTGTGCTGGCCTTAAATAAACCTCCTTATCTTTCAGGGGCATATGGAACCCCACAGCATGACATACCTTCCTGTTCTGCACTGGCCCAGGGCCTTCAATCCAGTCCTGACATCCTTTTGTATTCAGGACTAGCCCAAGCCTGCCAGACACTCATTCTACAGAGTTGATGACACCTCTGTCCACCCAGGTGCTCTGGGTGGAAATCTTGGCCATCTTGACTCCTCTCTGCTCATATCCAAACCATCAGCAAGTCCCACCGCCTCACTTTGAATGGATCTGGACACTGTCCACTTTTGTGGCAGGCTGCCACTCTGCCATCTTACAGGACAGCTGCAGCAGCTTCCCATCTGCCTTTCACCTCTGCCTGTCCTACCACCAAGACCTCTCCTCTGCAACAGACAGAGCCCAGCTCAGATATAGCCTTCCTGTGCCCAGCCAATCCCCCAGGACCCGTCATGCTCAGATAAAGCCTACAGCCATTGCCAATCTCAGAGGGTGCTGGAAGGTTTGGGGCCTTGGCTGAGGCAAATGACTTGTTCTCCACATGGTCTTCCTTCTGTTCCAGCAGATGAACCTAGGCTTATTCACAAAAGGACAACAGGCAGAACAGGTGAGGCCTTGAGGCCTGAACTCAGAGCTGTACAATGTTACCTCTGTTGGCCAAAGTAAGTTACAAGACCAGCCTAGATTCAAACACTGAGAAATATTATGGACCTACCTACTTCTGAATACTACAGGGAATGGTGTGTTGGTCAGTGGCACCTGCCACAGCCCAGGAACCTTAAACAACAGGCAGCTGCTTTCCCACAGCTCTGGAGATAGAAATACCTGATCAAGATGGCAGCAGGCTTGCTTTCTTCTGAGGTCTCTCTCTTTGGCTTGCAGATGGCTACCTTCTCCACCTCTTCCCACGGTTGTCTCTCTGTGTATGCCCCTGTCTAGATTTTCTCTAATAAGGACCAGGACAACACTCTTGTAACTTTTTAATTTAATCACTTAAAAATTATTTATTTTTTGTACAAGTGTTTTGATTACCTATTTACTGCTAAGTGTGTAGTGCCCCCAGCAGCAAATGCTCTTAACACCAGAGTCACCTCTCTAGCTCCTTAACCTTAATTACTTTTTTTTTAAGAGAAGGTCTCTTGTCACCCAGGCTGGCCTCTAACTCACTATGTAGCCAAGGAGGACCTTGAATTTATGATCCTCCTGCCTCTACCTCCTAAGTGCTAGGATTATAGATACTATCACCAAGTGGGGTATGGTGGTGTATGCCTTTAATCCCAGCACTTGGGAGGCAGAGGCAGGAGGATCTTTGTGACTTTGAGGCCACCCTGGTCTATATAGTGAGTTCCAGGCCAGCTGGGGTTATAAGGAGACCCTATCTCAAAAAGACAAATAAACAAATAAATAGGTACATATCACCATACCAGGTTTGTTTGGTGCTGGAATGGAACCCAGGGCTTTATACATGCTAGGCAAGCACTCTACCAACTGAGCCTCATCCCCAAACCTAATCACCTCTTTAAAGACCCTGTCTCCAGGCTCAGTGGTGAAGCACTTTCCTAAAGTTCACAAGGCCCTGGGGCTCCTTCCCCAGCACCACAAAGTAGAGATCTTTTCTCCAAATATGGTCTAGTTCTGAAGTCCTGAAGATTAGAGTTTCAGCATCTGAATGGGGATAGCATAGCTCAACCCATAACACACAGAACCAGGAAGAAGTGAGCAACAACGTCACTGCAGACACCTGGCCAGCTTCCCCAAGGTGAGGACTGCAGGGCCGGTGATGACCACCACCTTTACCTCTGCAAAGGCTCAGAAGGCTAGGGACTTGTGGGATCAGGGCAGAAACCTTGGTCACCTGTTCAGACAGACTCTATGGGTCTGTCCCCCTCCCTGGGTATGTCTCAGGCTCTGGGATGGACAGTAGCTGTTGTGGCAGGGCACAGCCACATGGAACCTCAAGGAGCCCTGCCCATGGAACTCCCTTGTGGAAGAACAAAAGCAGAGAATGCCTAGGTCTCCTTCCCTCATCCTGAAAGCATACTGTTGTTTCTTAGAACTGGGACCCTTGAACTGGGGGCCTTCTGGAGGGCACCACTCCAGGCCTATTCCAGACGCAGATGCCCAGCACTAAACAGCGACTCACATTCTTACTAAATGTTCTGACTAGGTGTTCTGTTTCCTTTGTTTTGTATTTTTGTTTTGTTGCTGGGCCAGGCATGAGACCCAGAGTCTTACAAATGCTGGCAAGTGCTTTCCCACTGAATTGCATCCCAGGCCCCAGAAGCTGTGCTGTTCTCCACCTCCCCATCTTTGCACAGGTCCTTCCTCTGCTCCGGGACTCCCCTCTTCTACTCCCTTCTAACCCAGCTAGACCAGTTTTCAGTGCCTGTTCTCCCTGACCCTTCCCAGACAGACAAGGTATTTTATTTTTAGCAAATTCCAAGGACAGATGTATATTCCCAGATAGATCTATCCCCAGAAAACTAGAAACCTCTTCAAGGAAGGAACCTTGCTGCTTCAGCTGGTCCCCAGCTATGAGAATTTGGGACCCAGGGCCAAGGGAGGATTGAGTTAGTGTATGCAGAGTCACAGTGCCCCCTGACAGCACTCAAGCAATAGGAGCTTTCTTATTTTTGTTGGTGCCCCCCCCCCCGTTTTTGTTCAGTGCCTGCACAGGGACTGGCCCGGGAATTATTCACTGAGCTGGATGAGTTATGAATGACCGGTGAGACTTCAGCCGGGAAGAAAAATAAAAATATCACGAAGTGCATTAGCACTTTCATTAAAGCCTTCTCCACGCCCCCGTGCTGTACGGCCCTTGCCTTCCATCTCCTATTTCTATTTGGGACCGAGTGGCACCTTTGATGACCAGAATCGGGGGCCACCCTCTTCTGTCTGTGTCTTGTGCCCATGTGTCAGACCCAGTGGCCTCCCACGTGTCTCCTAGCCGCTTGCCTTAAATAGCATCCTCTTGTCAAGTGTAAATGCGAATCAGGGAGCAAAGCTTATATAAGTTGGCTAACCTCCCTGGGCCTTAGCTTAGTCCTGTGTCCCCAAACGTGGGAGCTGAGGCTCCTGCGAGCACCAGCAGAGGGCGCCAAACACGAGTCTTCCCCCAGGTGCCCAGAGCGCCTTGCAGCCCCTGGAGCTGTGGTGCAGGTCCAAGAGAGCTCTGTTGCTGTTGCCCACCCCTCCGATTGTTCTGGAAGGCAAGCAGCTGGACCGATTAACGCCCTTGTGTGACTCCACTGCACAGCCTCCATCAGGGCCGACTCCCACCACCTAGAGAGCTCTGTCTCCCTCCTTTCACAGGCCACAGGGCTCTCCAGCTGGGGGCTAGCACTGGACCTTGGGTCCAGTATTGAAAGGTCTACAAACTGCCTGTTACTTCTCTTGAAAAAAACCTCATTTAAAAAAAATTTTAACCCCAGTCGGGCATGGTGGCACACGCCCTTAATCCCAATACTGGGGATGAAGAGGTGGGTGGATCTCTGTGAGTTCAAGGCCAGCCTGGTCTGCATAGCAAGTTCCAGGCCAGCTGGGACTACAGGAAGACCCTGTCTCAATTTTTTTAACCCCATTTTAGGTATGAAATCATTGGTCAGATGTGCTACTTTCCCTCATTTTTTGATCTTGCATTTTTTTTCTTATGTTTTTCATTTTTTATTTAATGTATTTCATTTGTTTATTGTTTGGTTTGATTTTATTTCTTTTATAGTTCTGGGGATCAAACCAGGGCCTTGCACTTGCTAAGCAATGTCCCTACAACCAAACTCTGCCCACAGTCCTCCCAGGTCAAAGGATTCAGACCTGTGCAGTGAGGAGAGGTGCAGAGTTCGGGTGGGATGCCCCATGTTTTGATGACCCTAGGCCTGCTGCCCTCTTCTCATACCATTTGTAGTGGGAACTGCCATCTCCAATTGCTCTGAGCTCAGGCACAGGAAGGTGATATCTAAGGATGTGCTGGCTCTCCCTCCCTCTCTGAGCACTGGGCCCTGGAGAGATGGGCTACAGCAGAGGTCTGGAAGGCACAGTCCCTGCCCATCTGGAGATGGCACCCTGGGGTCCCTCCACAAGGAGCCCAGAGTCTGGGGGCACAGTAAGAGCCCACAGGTCATCTGGAGACAGCAGTTGGGACCTGGTCTGATTCAAAAAGAGTGAATACTTTCCTTTTAGCAGCGCAGGACTAGTTAGGAAGATTGGCCTTGATGAGATGAGACATGCAAACATGGACTGAAAAAATATGAGGGAGGTGTGATAGCCTCCAGTTGTCAATTTGACACACCTGGGAAGAGGGAACCTCAATTCAGGAATTTCCTCCATCGGATTGGCCTGTGAGCATGTTTGTGGGGAATTTTCTTGGTTGCTAATTGATATAGGAGGGCCCAACCCACTGTGGGCCCTGCTATCCCTGGGCAGGTGGGCCCAGGCCCTATAAGAAAGGAAATTGAGCAAGCTAGGGAAACAAACCAGCAAAAAGCATTTATCAGTGATCTCTGCCTCTAGGTTCTTGCCTTGAGCTCCTGCCCTGGCTTCCCTCAATGATATACAGTAAGCTGTATGATGAAATAAGCCCTTTCTTCACCAAGCTCATTTTGGTCAGTGTTTTATCATGGCAACAGAAAGTAAACTAGTACAGGAGTATAGGTTCTCACCTGTATTCCCGATCTCCATGAGTTCAAGGCCAACCTCATTCAGCTACACAGTGAGACTGTCTCAAATTAATTAAATAAAAATTAAAGAGACTTTACCCATTCTAACTTATGCTTACTTGAATGTTATGATTCCAACTCTTTGACATTTTGCTTACAGAGAAATATGAGGGACAATGGGAGGCAACCCCCTGCCTTACCTCCTCAAAAGAGCCTTGGTGGGTCAGGAGTGCTACAGAGGGAGGACTGGCCAGGCCTTTGGGGTCACCACAGCAAAGGCTTTTTCATGTTAGTCTGAGAACATGGCCTTGCACAAGGACCTTGGGCAACATAGAGAGAGTGGTTTACTTCAAGTCGATGGCTCTCCTATCACGAGACCCTCCTGATCTTTGGGCCTCTAAGTGATAGATTAAAAAAAAAAAAAACTGCAGTGAATTCAGTTCAGTTCACAACACCTTTAAAGTTCTTCCTTTTTGGTGATGGGTTAAAAACACTCATAGGGTACAGATCAAAAAGGCTAGCAAGGCTAAATAGTGAAAATAGAGTCTCTCTCATATACCTCTTCAGCCCAGGATCTCTCCATGGCAACCATCAACCTTCTTTGTCCTTCCAGAAACAGAAATAGACTACAGGCCTTGAGCAAATGCACTAACCCATGCCATGCAGAAAGGTATGGAAGGAGCTAGGGCAAAGGCTCCAGATTTGGCAGAGAAAAAATACAGGACAAGTAGTAAAATTCTAATCAGAGCTGGGTGTGGTGGCTCACACCTGTTAACCCCAACACTCAGGAGGCTGAGGAAGGAGGATCATGAGTTGGAACCCAGTCTGGGTTACTTTGTGAGAGCTTATCTTAAAAACAACCATGTGAAAGACTGAGACAGAGAAGGGGGACCTACTTCACCCTGGGGGTTGGGCAGGTGTTAAGCACTGTTAAAATCACTGTTAGTGCCAATGAGATGCTCTTTTGTTTTAATTATTTTTATTTTATATGTATATATGTTTTGTCTGTGTATATGTAAGTTCACCATGTGCATGCAGTGCCAACAGAGGTCAGAAGAGGGTATTGGATCTTCTGGAACAGGAGTTATGGATAGTTCTTAGCTGGCATGTGGAAGCTGAGAACTGATCCTGAGTCCTCTGCAAGAACAGCCAGTGCTCTTAACCACTCAGCCATCTCTCCAGCCACATAATGACAAATCCTTTGAGTTCTTACTGTGTTTCTCTGATGTTCATTTTCCTGTAAATAAACATGGTAGGGGAGGGGGCAATGTGGCTCTTTGATTGACAGCTGTTGGACTGTCCTCAGCACCCTAGAACAAAAGGGAGGTTGGTCTCATAGCTAATAAGGGCTGTTTTGAGCATGTCACAAACATCTTCTGAAAACTGCACAGTGAACAAAGCTGATTGGCTTGGCTCCTGAAGGCCCAGCCTCACTGATTGAAACAGTTTGTAAGAGACTTTGTACCACAAGCCTAGGTGAATTCTAGGTGATCCTGCAGCCATCTCTACCTGGATCAGAGCCAAGGACTTTCCCTGATGACTGGGCAGAGACTGCTAAAAAGACATTGCTGTGATTGGTGCAAACACAATCCTTCGTTTACATGCGAGGTCTGCTGTGACTGGTGTAAACATCCTTTCTCTGGCTATGTGAGTAAGCTGCTCAGCTCTGTTCAATGGAACACTTCTCTCCTGTAGTGCTTTCTCACAGCTTTTCAGGAGTTGTAACATTGGTCACTGCTGAGGAATCCTGGTACCTAGGCCCACCCATAAACTGAGGCCGGCCATCCCCAGCCTTAAACCAGAAGTGAGACCTTGTAGGGCAAAGGCCCTGGGCACATAGGAAAGCTAACAGTAGGGGGCACTACCTGTGGCTTCCCCCTCCTGTTTACTGCTGCTTGCTGATGCACTGCCTGGCCCTACTCTCTTATTTATAAGTACCAGTTGACTGTAGAAACAGGTCACCATGTCACATCTGCAGCATTCTCCTCTCTCTTGAGTTTAAAGTATCTTCTGAGCTGAGATGGCTCAGCGGGTAAAGGTGTTTGCTGCTATGCCTGATGATCTGGGTTCAATTTTTAAGACCAGATAGTGGAAAAGAGGAACTAACTCCCAAAAGTTGTCCTTGACTTTCACATGCATGCTATGGCATGTGCATGCATGTACACACACACACACACACACACACACACACACACTAAATAGATAAGTAAATAAATAATTTAAAAATTTAAAGCATTTCTTGATCGCATCAGGAGTTCACAAGAAGACCTACTCCATCTGGCTTGCGTACCCTCACTTAATAGTACTCACACAATTATGGATTTTCTGTTTTTGAGACAGAGTATCATATAACTCAGGCTGGCCCCAAACTCCCTATGTAGTTGAAGATGACCTTGAGCTTCTAGTCCTCCTGCCTGGACCTCTAATAGCTAAGGACAGTTCCTCCACCAGAGCCTGCCAAAGTCTTCCATCCTAACCTGGTTCACCACCAGATCTGTCGCCTCACCCTGCCTGATCCACAAACAAATCCCCTTCTAGATTTGACACCAAACCTTATGAAGACCCAAGAACCCACAGCATGAGATGGTACCAGGACAGGAGAGCTGGTCTCCATGTAGTAGACCAACAAGATGCAGAGTAAGATGTGAGTAAGTCTCCTCCCCTCTCCCTTGGCCACTCCAGGCAGGCTTGTAGCTGGGGTCCAGGCAGCAGGTTCCACATGACACAGACAGGCCACATGTCAGGCCCATGAGGATGAACATGGGGCGGTGACCACAGGGTAACAGGTCACACAGCTCCCACTGTCCCTAGAGGAGTTCTTTCATCCCTTACATTGCTTCTAGATAGATCCCAGCCAACCCTGTCAAAATCATCAAGTTCAAAGGGAGGCTGGAAGAAAGGCTAATTTTGACTTCAGGAAGCTATGTATGTCAGGGTTTTTGTTTTCTTTTTGAGATAGTCCCCAGCTGGCCTGGAACTCACTATGTAGACCAGGCTGGCCTGCCTCCCAAGTGCTGGGATTAAAAGCGTGCGCAATCACGCCCAGCTAGGAATTTTTTTTTTTTTTGGTCTTTTTGAGACAGGGTCTCCCTGTAGCCCAAGCTGTCCTGGAACTCACTATGTAGACCAGGCTGGCCTTGAACTCACAGAGATCCACCTGCCTCTGCCTCCCCAGTGCTGGGATTAAAGGCGTGCACCACCATGCCCGGCTAGGAATTTTTTTTTAAGTTCTTCAATCTTAATTTTCTATGTGAGTAAACAAGATATTAAGATTGGGAGAGTGGGAGGGAGGAGGGGAGAGAGGAGAGGAGAGGAGGAAAGGGGCAGAAGGCGCTCTCTGGTAGAATGCAAGGGGAGAAGAGAAAGAGGGAAGTCAAGTCACTAGCCCCCCCCGTCCCCCAATGTGGCCCTTGGGCAGCCAGTTCTGTTGCTGCTGGCTCCTCACTGGTCTAGCAACCCTCTCTGCTAACAGTGACCCTGACCCCAGTGGTGCAAAGGGACTTTCCTCTTCCTCCTCCCCAGTGGCTTCAGGAGCCTTTAAGGAAAGAACCACTGGGGCTCCCTCCCTACCCCCATCCCTCCTACACTTTCCAGGGCTGAGAGCTGATTCTGGCCATAGCAGCCATCTCAGAAAGCAGCACCAGGGAAGCAGGCCCTCAACAGTATACCATTAGCTCATCTGGATTCATTATTGTGCCTTCTCACTGCTCTGTGGCCTCATGCAAACTGCTTCATCTGTCCAAACCTGGGTTTCCTCCTGTGTTCAACTGGGTTCTTGTCCCAACCTCCTCCAAGAATGGAGAGCACGAAGAGGAACTTTATTACTAACTCTGGATTAACTTCTTTATAGCAGATAAAACTGAATGCCATATAGGATTTGACAATTCATTTGGAATAGATTTGAACTCTTGATAGCAGCGGGATGCTAGCCTTCGGGCTAATGTGATGCCACATTACAGTAATGCTTGAATGAAGACAGCCTGATGCTAAGCATCCATTTTAGCCAAGAGGGACCTAGTCTGTTCTAAGAAGCTTTCCTTCAGATTACTTTTGGAACTAAGTTCCCAAACACAGTCCTTGCTCTTTTATTTAAAAAAAAATTATTTTTATTTTATGTGCATGATTGTTTTGCCCACATGTATGTTAGTAAGTGTACTATGTGCATGCAGTGCCTGCAGAGTCCAGAATAGGGCATCAGATCCCCCAGTACTGGAATTACAGGTGGTTGTTAGCCACCATGTGGGTGCTGGGAACCAAACCCAGGTCCTTTTAGAGAGCAGCCAGTGCTCTGAACTTCTAAGCCATCTGTGATGGCTAATCCTGGGTGTCAACTTGACTGGATCTGGGATTAACTGAAATGAAAGAGATCTTCTTGATTGGATCATCTGAAGCTGGAAGACACATCCTAAATGTGGGTGTTACCTTCTGATGGCAGCCCATATAAAAGGCCATGGCAGAGGAGAACGCCTGGCTTCTTGCTGCTTGCCTTCTCTCTCGCTGGTGAGTTCATCTTGCTGCTGTAGACTGAAGACTTTCTTGCTTCTTGCCTTCTCTCTCTCTCTGGTGAGTTTGTCTTGCTGCTGCAGACGAAGACTAGCTGATCTTTGGGAATTCGTCAGACCTTCAGCACCAGATTGGGACTACTGAGAGATCCAGCCTCGTGGATTGAGCCACTACAGGTTCTAGCCTCTCCAGTGTGGTACAGCCATTGTTGGACTACTCATACTCTATCCTGTGAGCTAAACTAATAAATCTTGATACTGTGGTACCAGGAGTGGTCTAGAGAAACAGAATTGAAAGGATGAATTTCTTTAATGGGCTTGTTGGTATTTGGAGCAGGCTCTCCAACTCAGAGTCTTCAGATAGCATGGAGAGCAATGAAAATCCATGGTGTTTCAAATCCTGTTTGAAACAATTATGGAGATAGATGCATTTGAATTTCCTAACTCACCTCTTGAGAAGAGCAAGAAATTTAGTGACTCTATGCATAAAATATTTGACAATTTGTGGAAAAATAAGAAAAATAATGATGCTGGCTGGTTACTTCTAGCATCTCTGGATAAAGT
>NW_008357033.1:7666794-7681529 GCF_000622305.1 Nannospalax galili | reverse complement strand
TTTAAATGTTTCCAAGTGTGCCCTGGAAAAGAATCTTCTCTCCAACAGCCAGAGAGATAAAGCTGCAGAAAATCAAGCCAGAGTCCTTATTATACATTTCGCTGACTTACAACGCAAATTTAATTCCCAGCCTCAAAGGGTGTCAGCAGTAAAGGTGAGGGCATTGGTAGGAAAAGATTGGAATCCTGACACATGGGATGGAGATGTGTGGGAGAACCCTGAGGGGGCTGAGGATTTAGAATCCTCAGATGCTGAGGAATTTGATTCACCTGATGAATTAATTGCCCCACCCTCTACACCCTTGCCTGAGGCAACTAATCCCATTAAGGAAGCTAATCCCATTCAGCAAAAGGAAGCTGATGTCCCTCAGGGCCCAGTTATTGTCACCTCTAGACCTATAACCAGACTCAAAGCTAAGCAGGCCCCTAGAGGAGAGATAGAAAGTGTGGTCCATGAGGAGGTGCACTACACCACTAAAGAACTAAGTGAATTTGCTAATTCTTTCAAACAGAAATCTAATGAATATGTCTGGGAATGGATTTTAAGGGTATGGGATAATGGTGGAAGGAACATAAAATTGGATCAAGCTGAGTTTATTGACATGGGCCCCCTCACTGGAGATTCTAGGTTTAATATGGAAGCTCCAGCAGTTAAAAAAGGTGTTAAAAGTTTGATTGGTTGGCTGAGATATTTATCAAAAGATGGCCTACTGATATCCCTTGGCTTACTGTTGATGATACACCATCTCTCCAGCCTCCTCTCTTTTTTATTGAAACCGTATATCCAGTAGGCAAAGGGGAACTAAAAGCAGGCCCTTATCTTATTAAAGGATTTTGTCTCTTCTGACCCCAACTGACACCACAAACAGATATCATCAATTTAATCTCATCTGTTGTTTGCAACACAAATAAGATAATTATCTCCTTGCTTTCAATAAGATAAGCACTGTTGAAACACTTGCTTGATGTGCAAAACATCCACACACACATTCATACATTGTGCTGGGTCAAGAGTAGGGAAGGCTCAAGAATTCTATGTGTAGGTTCAAGAGGAGCTCAAGGTTCAGTGAGCTCATCTACATTATAAACAAGCTAAGGTAAGATTAACTTTTAGGTTGCTAGGTTAAGTAAGAGTCATTTGTGTGGAATATGTGCACATTTTAAAAGTCACTACTGTTAAGGTTCAGATAGCCCTGCCCCCTCACCAACAGGGTCTCAAGGACTTCTCATGCTCCTGAGAAAAGGGAACTGAGCTGATAAGTGCCCTGGTCTTTGAAGTCAAGAGAAGTAGATTTTTCTCTACTGTTTGGCCAACACAGCAGGCTTCCCTTTGATCTCTAAAGAGAACAGGTTTTAACAGTCCCGCTCTCCCACTCCCCCTGCCCCCCGCCATCCAACTTTAAAAAAAAATACATCTTCCTGCCTTCTACAGGAAGCAGAAGCCTCCCTTTTTAAAGGTCTCCAGCTCACAACAGGGGCAGACATTTTCCCTGCCCGGAAGGGAATCTGTCCCATGTGTTCCTTTGCTGATAAACTCTGCTTTCTCTTGATCAACCCTATTCGTTCTACAGCTACCTTTTACCTATCAACTACCACACTAGCCAAGTCACTCCAAGCAGAGAAGTTTTGCAGCTCTGGAACACTTCCAAAGCAGCAGGCCTCTGAAGCAGTTGATCTCGACAAATTCCCTCCCACAACTCAAGCATGGAACCTCAGAGGCTGAGGAAGGAGTAAGTCCCCTCAGAATGGAGTCATGGAGGCTGTCTCTAGTGAGCCTCAAACAAAGGACAGAGAGCCTTAGTATAAAGAGCCTTGACGTCTATCTGCTTTCTCTTCCTCTTTGAGTTCCATAGCTGTCCTGTGTCCTGAAACCTGAATTTATTTATTGGGCCCTGATTGGCTGAATATACTATACGTAAATAGGGTGGAAAAATAGAACCACCAATAGAGTTGTCCAACCTGGTAAGAGGGAAAGAACCTGAGCTCACCAAAAGTTGTGAAAGTTCACAATCAGCTCTGAGGGCCTGTCTCTGCAGAGGTAGAGAAACTTGTAAGAAGGTGTCTGTGATAGAGACCATTGCAGGCTGCCTGCTGCATCCTCCCTTTGTGCAGCCTGGGGGTAGGGTTCACACCTGCACAGGGTGAGGAGTGGGAGCCGGGCGGGGGGGGGTGTGCTTCTTTTTGTTTCTTTTTTGTAAAAAATATTTTTATTATTTTTAGTTATTTATGTATATGAGTGTATTGCCTGCATGTATGTAAGTACACCATATGCCTGCAATGCCTGTGAGGTCAGAAGAGAGTATTGGATCCCCTGGAACCGGAGTTTTAAACAGTTATTAGCCACCATGTGGGTTCTGGGAACCAAACTCAGGTTCTCTGCAAGAGCAGCCAGTGCTCTTAACCAATGAGCCATCTCGCCAGCCCTCTTTTTGTTTGTTTTGTGGCTCTGCCCTTGGGGTTGGAGCCTGCTGACTGTCAGAAAGCTCTGAAATACTGGGCCTGGTGACTTGGGAGACAGGGCTGCAGGGAGACCCTGTCTCAAAAAGACAAAAAAAAAAAAAAAAAAAAAAAAAAAAGAAAGAAAGAAAGAAAGAAAGAAAGCACTGAATGGGGGGAACCCTTGCCCCCAACATTTGAATATATCTGAGGCATGGTAGTCCTCAAAATCATTTTCAATTGTCAGTTTGGGTTATTATTAATTGTGTGTGTGTGTGTATGTGTCTATGTGTATGTACACTGGGTTTTTTATTTTGTTTTGTGATTTTCTTTTTCTCTCTTTTTTTTTTTTTGGTCTTTTTGAGACAGGGTCTCCCTGTAGTCCCACCTGACCTGAACTCACTATGTAGACCAGGCTGGCCTTAAACTCACAGAGATCCACCTGCCTCTGCCTCCCAAGTGCTAGGATTAAAGGTGTGTGCCACCATGCCCAGCATGATTTTCTTTTTTGAGATAGATTTTACTGTGTAGCCCCAGGCTGGCCTCAAACTCATGTTCTTCCTCCCTCAGCCTCCTCCTGAGTGTTAGGATTACAAGTAGGCACCACAACACTCAGTTTCTAATCCAACATTTATTGAGTGCCTACTGTGCACCTAGCCTGTGCTGGTTTCCAGAATTGTAAAGTAGAGATGGAAAGTGCCTGTGTCCTGGGTTAGTTTGAAGCCAGTATCAGCAGGAAACAGATTAGATGCCAAGAACTTGCAAGGTATGAGAGGTGAGTGAAGTCCAGTGGAGGGAGGGAGGCTGAGGGGAAACCAGATGTTTCTGACAGGAGGCCATGCTGGTTCAGAGAACAGTATATTATATATATATGTTATATATATATATATATTATATTTTCTGTGAAACTAACTCTCACCTCAAAGAAAGTAAGAGATAGTTTATTCTGAAGCCATGTTCTAGGGCCATGGACCTAGATCCATGGCCCGAGGACATGGATCTAGGTCCACCCAATGCCATGTTCCAACGTGGAAGCATTGGATGAAGTTTCTTTTTCTTTTTCTTTTTTTTTTTTTTTGGTCTTTTTGAGACAGGGTCTCCCTGTAGCCCCAGCTGTCCTGGAGCTCACTATGTAGACCAGGTTGGCCTTGAACTCACAAAGATCTGCCTGCCTCTACCTCCCAAGTGCTGGGATTAAAGGCATGTGCCACCACACCCCGCTTGGATGAAGTTTTTTTTAGCAACAAAGCAAAGAAAGTCAAGAATCAAGGCATTTTTTAAGTATGTTGGTGGAAACATTAAGTAGACAGATACAGCAAAGCTGAGACATCTCAGCTATAGACCCGAGATGCTACATGATGTCACTTGGTGTAAACTAAAGTTTTGTTAATGTATTTCTAAAGATTTTTATCTGTTAGTCACAGGATGTCAGGTCAGTCACAGAGGTGGATGAGGAATGACTATTTAGGGGGCAAAAGATAACGCTCTGGACCTTCCACATTCCAAACTCTTCAGTCATTGAAGTTCTAATCAGTTGATCAGCTTTGCAGAAGGTTCAGTTTGAAAATGAAGTTTTTTGTGGAAACTTTTATTAACTCTACATTCTGAGCAATAGTGAGATAGAAGCAAGAAAAGTATTTTTCCAGCTCACATTTGGTGTGCCTGGTGAGAGCGCCATGAAATTTACAACCTGTCTCTTAAGAGGCTGATGACCAGTAGCTTGATTCTCAGCCCAGCAGGGTCCAGCCTGGCAGGATGGGGACCAAGAGAAACTGATGAAAAATAAATGAGACAGGTGGCAAAACGTCTTCTTTGCCAATAAAAGAAAGCTACAGTTTGAAATTGGCCATGCATCTCCAGGATGCCAGATAAGGACCTGGGGTGAAAGCAATTCTCTCCTACCACAACTCCATTAGCACACAGCCCAGAGGGGCGGGATGGCCAGACCCCAGGGCAACAACAGGTACAGTGGAGTGCCAAGACCATACTGGCAGCTGATTTAATGCCCACCCCTCAAAGTCAGGGCTCTAGCAAGGGTATTGAAGGGTTGGAATAGCCCAAGTGCTTCTCAACTCCTGGGGACCCCTTTTTCAAAATTGCTTCCCTTTTCCATCATGTCACAAGTGTCCAGAGGATGCTGGGCCGCACTTGGGGGTGTCTGGATCAACTTTCAAGGCTTCTTCTACCCCAGGTCCTCCCAACTCCTTCCAGAGGGAGCACTGGAGGAGGCCCTGGGGCCAGGCAGAAGGTGAGGGAGGGTTTCCTGGAGGAGGAGGCATTGAGTTTAAAACTGGAAGGGTTCTTCCTTCTTTGAAAAGGTATCAGAGTCCTGAAGTGAGTGTTTGTGCAGGGAGCTGAAGCAGGGGCAATGGGGCAGGTCCAGGTCACAAAGAACCTTGAACTTGGCCCTTGTTCTTGGGTTCTGGGAGAGCTACTGAGGAATGAAAGGGATCAGAGTTGACTTTCAGGGTGATTGCTCAACCCCTCCCGAACCTCCAGTGAGGAAAGCTGTAGAAAAGATGAGTGCAGTCCAGACTGGAAGTGACCCAACAGCCTAGCTGGCATGCCAAGTGCACACTTCCCCAGACCACCCTTCAAGGGCTTGCACTGAGTGCTAACTCCAGCTGCCCATCACTGTCTGGGGTCACTGTCTGCCTCTTGCCACAAGGAGTGTGAAGGGGTGTGGAGCTGTGCATGATAAAGGCTGGTGCTACTAGCTCTTAGGGTAAGGGCCTGGGGAGTCCAATTGGTAGCTGCAGGTATTCCCTGAGTCACCAGACTCAAAGGGGCTCTGTGGGCTGCAGCCAGGCTGGAGTGCACCCCCTGTGCTCTGATGACTGGTCCATCTTTACAGGTGGTAGAATTCAGCCACCTCCTCCTGGCTGTATTAATGAGGCCTGTGGACAGCCCTGGAGGTCAGAGACCCAGGCCTGGGGGAGCACTCTTTCCCACTGAGCCATCTCTCCAGCCCCATAAAACATTTTTTAAAAGAAGTTCAAGGTCATCTTCAGATACATAGGAAGTTCCAAGTGAGCTTGAGAGGTATGAGACCGTGTCTAAAGAAAAGGGGGTAGGTGGCTCAGCAGTTAAGAGTACAGATTGTTCTTGCAGAGGATCCTGGCTCAGTTCCTAGCATCCACATGGTGGCTCACAACTGTCCATAACTTCAGTTCCAGGGGATCCAACACCATCTCTTCTGGCCTCTACAGGTATTGCACACACAGGTGCACTTACATACATGCAGGCAAAACACTCATACACATAAAAATAAACAAAAAAATAGAACAAAAGAATATAGGGTCTAGGTGTGGTAGCACATTCTATTAATCCCAGCACTTGAGAAGTAAAACTAGATCTGTGAGATTGAGACCAGCCTGGTCTACATAGCAAGTTCCAAACCAGCTTGGGCTACAGAGAGACTGTCTCAAAAAAAAAAAAAAAAAGGGGGGGGGGCGGCTAGAGAGCTGGTTCAGTGGTTAAGAGCACTGGCTGCTCTTGCAGAGAACCTGGGTTCATGTCCCAGCACCCACATGGCAGCTAACAATCCACTGTCTATAACTCCAGTTCCAGGGGAATCTAACCTGCTCTTCTGACCTCCCTGGGCATTGCATGACATGGGTGCCCTTATATACATGTAGGCTCATACACATAAAATAATAAATAAAATACTTAAAGAATACAGAGGAAAAGTCAGTGACAGATTTAGTAGGCCTGGGGGGTATTAACTCTGCAATCTAATGTGACTCATACCAAGAGTCTGTCCCCAAACTGGAAATTCCCAACTAAGCTTGTCCCCCTTCAAAGCTGGAAACACAAAAAGAAGAAAAACCAAGACATCTTCCTGTAAGCATCTATAGGACCTGAGTCTGCAGTCATGGTGTGTGTGCCAGGGGGTGGGGGTGGAGAATATGTAGGGGGAATGGAACCCAGGGCCTCGCACATACTTGTCAAGCACTCTGTTCTTGGTGGTACCCTTGGCCCCAGTCAGTGTCTTAAATCTATATCACCTTGGATTCCAAAACAGAGCCTCACAGACAGCTCACACCCAATCGCTTCATGGGAACCAAAACCTCAACATGAAGAACTTCTTCAAACTGCCTTGAAGAACTAGACCTGAGACAATGGATCACCCAGAGCACACATTGACCCAGACTGCTTGGTTGTACAGACCTCTGGCTTCTTGTGTCTCTATGGGGACTTCCATTTGCTTCTTTGAAGCAAGTATTTAGGCATAATCTGTTAGATCCCCCAGGTTAGATCACCATTATGTTCTGGCTTAACACTCTGGTTACAATGTATGTTAGTCAGGACTCTCTAAGAAACAAAACTGATAAAATGAATATACATATATAGGGACCTAATAGATTACTTTAGATAGAGTCTGAGTAGTCTAATAATGGTTGTGCCATACTAGAGAGGCCGAGAATCCAGTAGTTGCTCAGTCCACGAGGCTGGATGTCTCAGCAGTCCCAATCTGGAGCTGAAGGCCTGGAGGATTCCTGGAGGCCTGCTAGTCTTCAGTCTTCGTTGGAATCAGAAGATGTTGGTTCTCCTATCCATGGAGGAATGCCACAGCAGCAAGATGAACTCACCAGTGAGAAAGAAGGCAAGCAGGCAGAAAGCGAAAGCTCCCTTCTGCCATGGCCTTTTATAGGGGCTGCAATCAGAAGGTGATGCCCACATTTAGATTGGATCTTCTAGCTTCAAATGACCCAATCAAAAAAGCCTCTCTCATTTCAGTTAATTCCAGATCCAGTCAAGTTGACAACCAAGATTAGCCACATACATTGTGTTTTCAAATGTGATACCCCAACTAGAAATGGCTTAAACAATGAGTTTTATCATCCCATATAGCAAGATAGAGTGGTCTCAGAGTTGGTTATTCTGTGTGGCTTAAGGACACTGACTGATAAGCACTCACCATTATGTTCTGCCATTCTCAGTGGATTGACTTCCATCTCTGTATCCTCATGGTTAAATAGCTGCCAGCATGTCAATCACTGCCTTAAAACAAGAGGACATTAAGCAGAGGAGAAATTTCCCTCCCCTATAGTTCCTCCACATTCACAAAACCCTTATTTCAGTGAATGACACAAATACCCTGTCCTAGTTTCTCCATTGTTGTGACAAAATACTCTGACCACTACCAACTTGGGGAGGAAAGGGTTTATTTAGCTTACATCTCCCGGGTCACAGTTCATCAGGGAGCCCAAGGTAGGAACTCAGGGCAGGAACCTGGAGGCAGGAGCTGGAGCACAGGCCATGGAGGAATGCTGCTTACTGACTTGTTCCCCTGGCCCCTGCTCAACCTGCTTTCTTATGCAACACAGGCCCACCTGCCCAGAGGTGGCACCACCCCAGTGGGCTGGACCCTCCCACATCACTCAACAATCAAGAAGGTGCCCCATGGACATGACCATAGGCCAGTCCAATGAAGGCAATTCCCCAGTTGAGGCTCCCTCAACCCAGGTGTGTCAAGTTGACACTAAAGCTATCCAGCACATACCCAAAAAAGGATTATTGACAAGAGAATTTAATTTCCATAACTGGCTTACATCCATCAAGATTCATCTTTTGGAGATGCACAAGACTGCTTGATATAGGCACTGAGGCAGGAAGAAGGAGGCATGTCTATTAGAAAGGCAGCTAAAAGTGTTTGTCGTGCATTCTGAATATGCAAAGCAATTTGTTTATTGGGGGGTATTGAGGCAGAGTCTTGCTATTTAGCCTAGAACTTGTGGGCTGCCCTAGAACTTGTGGAATCCTCATGCCTCAGACTCACAGATGTGCCACCACACCCGAATGCAACATATGAAATGTTGGTATGAAAGCAGAGAAGAGCCATCATGGTTTTAAGCAGGGAGAGGGATGGGGTTCATTTTTTTTAAAGATCACCTGTGGGCAGTAGCAGGGATCTTGGGGTGTCAGGGGAAGCTATGAGGGGAGCTACAGACTGGGAGAAAGGACCAGAGCTGCCTGAGCTTCAGTGTTGGGGCAGGGAACAAAAAGAATGAAAGAGACATGCTGTATATGTCTAAGATGTCTGTCAATCTCAGTGTCCATTTCTAGCGTGTTTCCCTTTCTCCTGTTCTTCCATTTCTGCATCAACTTGCACTTGATGCACATGGAACTGAATTCATCACCTCTCTGATGTTCCAATAGGAGATTATTTTCTTTCTAAAAAATTTGTTGATTCATTTTATGTGTTTGAATATTTTGTTTGCATGTAAGTACAGCACATGAATGTAATGCCATCAGAAGCCAGAAGAGGAACTGGAGTTATGGATGGTTAGCAACCATGTGGGTGTTGGGAACCAAACCCAGTTCCCCTGCAAGAACAGCTAGTGATCTTAACTGCTCAGCTGTCTCTCCATCCCTCTTTCCTTCTTTTTTAACATCCATTTCTGTTTCCAGAATTATCTGCTTCCCTTAGGACGATTTTTTTCCCGTTTCTCTATCTTCCTGCCACATTTAAGTGCAATTTTTTCTGGAATGTTTTGATTATCTTTCATTGTTCACTTGAGGAGAGAAGCTAGCCATATGTGATCCATCAACTAGTTTTTCCAGAAATCTCTGGAGTGCTTAAAGCAGGCAGTAGAAGGGACTTTGATGAAGTTGGCATACACCTGACATCTCAACATGAGGGAGATGGAGGTACAAGGATCAGAGAGTCAAGGCTATCCTCAGGTACATACTGAGTCAAGGCCAGCCTCAGCCACATGAACCCCTGTCCCAAAAATGAGTGCAGTGGAAGGATACAGAAAGAATATGGGGTAACCAACACGTATCAGCCCAGGGCCTGGCCTTCTTGTCATTCAAAATCCTTTAGATAGAAGACTTCAAACACATAAGACCCCCAGAGACTGAAAGGGAGTGGTCTGTTCTTAGTGGTGAGCCTCTGGTGAGTCTCTGAAATTGGTTCCTCAGTTGTCTCCCAGGAGCAAACTTGTGTCTACATGGTAAGGGAACCTCTCAGAAACTGAGCACCTGGGGTCAAGAAGACAACACGCTGAGTCTTCCACAGGCTGCTTGCCCAACCCACTGACAGTCTGAGCTTTTCCATCTGAGAATGGGCTATGTGTGAGACTGTGGGATACAGCAGGGACACTGGCATCATGGGCAGAGAGCAGATGGAGGTGACCTCTACCCTGTGGTAACTTCACATGTCATTCTCTTCCTACAGGAATGGAGACCCAGTGAGAAGCCAGTAGTTAGTCACATTAAGGAAAAGCTAACTAGGACAAGTGGGGAGCCCTTAGCATTCTGAGATCTGGAGGGACTAGGGTGGAGGTAGTGTTGCCAAAGCTTAGGGGAAGACAACACACAGAAGCTATGGCAAGATGCCTCCAATACACCAAGTTAACTGCATTTCAGCTTAGCAACCCTGAGGAACAAGAGATTCTTGCTAAACATTCAGGGAGAAGTACCGTAGTGGAAGGCAGGTTAAACACCAGGGGCTCAGACTCAAATCTGACAGTTGACTTTATGGCTGGCTCTGACTTGTCCTGGATGTGTGGCCTCCAGGTACAGGTTTAAGCTCAGAGTAGGGGAGTTAACTTTTCTATGCCTCAGTTTGCCTGAGGTGATGCTTTTGAATTGTGAAAATTGCATAAATTTTTTAAGTCCCTTAATGATTGGGTCAGTGAGATGACTCAGCAGGTAGGGGTGCTTGCCGCCAAGCCTGATGACCTGAGTTCAGCCCCCAGAACCCATAGTGGAAGGAGAGAACCAACTTATTCCAGTTGTCCTCTTAAACAGTGCTCCCAACATAAACAAATAAACAAAATGTAAAAAATTTAAAACAGAGGGGCTGGAGAGATGGCTCAGCAGTTAAGAACACTGACTGTTCTTGCAGAAGACCAGGGTTCAAATCCCAGCACCCACATGGCAGCTAACAACTGTCCATAACTCCAATCCCAGGGGATCCGACAGTCTCTTCTGACCTCCGTGGGCGTTGCACGACATGGGTACACTTACCTACATGCAGGAAATACACACATACACATAAAATAAAAATAATAAATAAAATTTTTAAAAATTTAAAACAGAAAATAAAAATCCCTTAAGGAAAGAATACATTTCAAGAAATATGTCAACATATAATTTCATTGTGCAAACACAATTTAAGCATGTCCAACCCAGGGGAGAGATATGAATGCAGTCCATTGTACAACCATAAAATTAAAACATGAGGTTCCCCCCCAATTGTGTGTGTGTGTGAGGGGGTAATTTCATTGCCCAGTTCTAAGCATCAACTTTGGAGACAGTAATGTATGTCACCCACCAAAAGGCTGGACACCCCTGTAGGCAAACATAGAATATTTGGCTTACTGAATGCATGCGTATAGACATCATGTAATAAGTAGTGAATCCTGAATAGTTGAGCTAGCCAGAACAAAAGTAAGTTCGACATAATACCATAATACCATAAGACCTCTGTTGCTAAAGATACCACACACTTTGGTTACAGAATATAAGAGAAACCAGTCTAACCTGAAAACTTCTCAGCTGGCTAGCTTTCAGAGTGCTGGAAGGTGCTATGCAGGGCAAAAAGACATCAATGGTTTTATTAGCAATGAATTCTGAATACTGCAATATCAACCCACAAGGCAAGATGTGCTGCTCACTGGTAAAAGTGGCACAAAGGTTATGGGGGTATACAACTGGTTTTAGACTGGATTTGAGACCTGTGCTACAAGAGGGAATTCATGCCTGGTGTTGGTCAAAAGACCATGGCTGGGCTGGAGAGATTGCTCAGAGGTTAAGAGCATTTATTGCTCTTTCAGAGGTCCTGGGTTTGGTTCTCAGCACCCACTTGTTGGTTAACAACCATCCAAAATTCCAGGGGATTGGGATTCTATGTCCTCTTCTGGCTTCCATAGGTACCAAACATGCACATAGTGCCCTTGTATACATGCAGGCAAAACATGCATACGCATTGTATTAGGGTTCTCCAAAGAAACAGAACCGGTAGAATGAATATGTATAGAGATTTATCAGCTTAGCTCACAGGATAGAGTCCGAGTAGTCTAACAATGGCTGCACCACACTGGAGAGGCTGAGAATCCATAGCCGCTCAGTCCATGAGGCTAGATGTTTCAGTAGTCCCAATCTGGTGCTGAAGGTCTGACAGATTCCGAAAGATCACCTAGTCTTCAGTCTACAACAGCAAGACAAACTCACCAGAGAGAGAGAAGGCAGGCAGCAAGAAGCCTGGCATTCGCCTCTGCCTTGGTCTTTTATATGGGCTTCCATCAGAAGGTAACACCCATTCCAAAATATCAGCTAGTCTTCAGTCTACAGCAGCAAGACAAACTCACCAGCGAGAGAGAAGGCAAGCTGCAAAAAGCCCCGCATTCTCCTCTGCCTTGGCCTTTTATACCAGCTGCCATCAGAAGGTAACGCCCACATTTAGGATGTGTCTTCCAGCTTCAGATGATCCAATCAAGAGACCTCTTTCATTTCAGTTAATCCCAGATCCAGTCAAGTTGATACCCAGGATTAGCCATCACACATATAAAATAAAAATAAAGTCATTTTTTTGGTCTTTTTGAGAAAGTGTCTCCCTGTAGCTCCAGCTGGTCTGGAACTCCCTATGTAGACCAACTCCCTATGTCTTGAACTCACAGATATCTGCTTGCCTCTGCCTCCCGAGTGCTAGGATTAAAGGTGTGCACCACACACCCAGCTAAAGTCATTTTTAAAATGCCCATGGTTAGGGGAGTCATAGGCCCTGGGGGGACCTACTGTTGTGTTTTTTCTAAATGGACATGCTGTCAAGCTGCCTTCTAAATATTTGTTTATACTCATAGATCAGTGCTCTCTCAACCTTGGTCAGAGAAACTTCTCTCTGCTGTGGTCAGTGGTTAACTCAGATACACATAACTGGTCAAAGTGCTGAGATAAGGTGACTGTTGAATGCTCAGCCATAAATGAGACATCTATACCATACACACACACACACACACACACACACACACACACACACACACACACACACCATGCAAGGCTCAGGGAATATTGGGGCAGAGAAGGCAGAAAGCATGTAAGAGCTGGAAGATGGGGAGGAGGTCTGTGAAATGTTGTCTTCTGGACATGACATGGCCATTATACTCATGAACTCACTGCAGCTATGGTGACCTGTACAAGCCTTGCACAGGATCAAGCCAACAAGATCAGTCAATATTCTAACAGGCAGCACTAATTGAACTCAGTGGGTTATAAAAATGAAAAAGTGAGGCGAGGACATAAGGGGAAAGAGGAGGTGTTGGGGTTTCTGAGGGAGTGGGACAGGGACTTGGGGGTGGATATGATGAAGTTACATTGTATGGCTAGGCAGGACCTTTAATCCCAGCACTCAGGAGGCAGGGGCAGGCAGATCTCTATGAAATCAAGTTCAGTCTGATCTACAAAACAAAACAGAAATATACATTGTATGTGTGTATAAAACAAAGAATAAATAAAAGGTATTCTACTTTTTAAAAAAGATTATCCATGGCTAGGTGTGGTGGTGCATGCCTTTAATCCCAGCACTCAGGAGGCAGAGGCAGGCGGATCTGTGTGAGTTCAAGGCCAGCCTGGTCTATATAGTGAGTTCCAGGACAGCTAGAGCTACAGGGAGACCCTGTCTCAAAAAGACAAAAAAAAAATTATCCACAGGGGCTGGAGAGATGGCTCAGTGGTTAAGAGCACTGACTGCTCTTGCAGAGGACCTGGGTTCAATTCCCAGCACCCACATGGTAGCTACAAACTGTTCATAACTCCAGTTCCAGGGAAATCCGAAGCCTTCTTCTGACCTCTGTGGCATTGCATGGCAGGTGGACTCACATACACGCAGGCAATACACTCATACACATACAATAATATTTTTAAAAAAGAATGCTTCTAATCTACTCAGTGTATTTTTGTCCTCTTTACACAAAGTTTCAACATGCTTTCTAATCTCCTTTCTTAGCATTAGTAAGTTACATTGAAGCGGACTACAGACAAAGCCTTTCACTTTGGGCTATTAATTGCTGCGACACAAAGCAACTCAACCTAGTTTGGGCCCTGCGCCATTCCTAGTCTTGGGGCCCCAGACACCTGGGGAACCAATACTGCTTCCTGATCCTTCTCACCCAGACCAACTCAATCCCTTTATTGAGCTTCAGGAGCACCGCTTCTGGTCCTGGCCCCGCCCTCACCCCTCTCTGCTTCCCTGGGCCTGCACCACCGGCTAACTCTCCTAGCCTGCACTACCATCCTAAGGCCTCTTGGGGTAAGTCTATAGCGCAGCTCTCCACGCCAGGCCTCCCTAAGCCACATTCACCCTTCCATCTCTCCCGCCATTCTATACTCCTAGTTTGGGCCCTGCGCCATTCCTAGTCTTGGGGCCCCAGACACCTGGGGAACCAATACTGCTTCCTGATCCTTCTCACCCAGACCAACTCAGTCCCTTTCTTGGGCCCCAGGAGCACTGCTTCTGGTCCTGGGCCCGCCCCCACCTCTCTCTGCTTCCCTCGGCCTGCACCACCAGCTAACTCTCCTAGCCTGCACTACTATCCTCAGACCTCTTGGGGTAAGTCTATAGCACAGCCCTCCGCTCGGGGACTCCCTAAGCCACATTCACCCTTCCATCATCCCCCCCTGCCCCCCCGCCCCACCATTCTATACTCCTACTTTGGGCCCTGTGCCATTCCTAGTCTTGGGGGCCCCAGACACCTGGGGAACCAATACTGCTTCCTGACCCTTCTCACCCAGACCAACTCAGTGCCTTTCTTGGGCCCCAGGAGCACCGCTTCTGGTCCTGGCCCTGCCCTCACCTCCCTCTACTTCCCTGGTCCTGCAACACCCGCCATCCTCTTTCTGGGGCTGACAGCCTCTTTCTGGGGCTCCGAGGCTTACCTTTACTCTCCCTGATCCTTTGCATCCAGCACAACCCAGCTACTCAATCCACTCCCTGGGAAATCTTGGGGCTTCTTCCCGCCCCACCTGCCTTTGCATCCCTGTGTGGCGTGGCCACGGCCAGGGTCTCAGGACAGTCCAACACCCAAGTTCCTGAGGCCAAAAGCATTCTTAGAAGATGCCAGACCTAAGGAGAAAGTCTGAAAACTTCTGATCCACATTGGAATTGGGCCACTGCGGAACTCCTGAAGACAAAATCAATCCGGCCTCGACAATATAAAATCAAAAGAGAGAACCAGAAGCTTAGACAAACCAACTCTTCATACCCAAAAAGTAAACCACAAAGACACATAAAGCTCAAAAATAAAAGAAGCAGAACTAAACTTGAAGGCCCGAGTATCACACAAGAGTCAGAAA